>NW_026048455.1:4037500-4337500 GCF_023864345.2 Schistocerca serialis cubense | reverse complement strand
ACAGGATAGAGTAGTATGGAGAGCTGCATCAAACCAGTCTCAGGACTGAAGACCACAACAACAACAACAAGTTCAAATTTGTATTGCGAACTTTTTCAGACTGTTCACAATGTTTCTCCTTCTTCTTTGTGGTGTACTACTATTGAAATATGGATTCGCAGGACAGGGCGGATCAGGTTGTGGAAAGTGGCCAAGGTCAATTACTGTTAGTTATACAAAAATTCACAGAACTTTATTCCTCAAACAACTATACAGTTTTCTCTTTAAAGCAACAAAGATCAATTCACGGCTGGGGGCCCGAGTAACTTCTCAAGAATAATTAAAGACAACCTTAAGATAAACAATTACAGAAACTGCTGAAGGTCGTTTCAAGACTTCACGATAATTAAAGAGAAACCTTACAGACAAGGATTTACCTATTAAAGCCACAGATTCTGAAACAAACGCGGCTGAATGCGTAAATTTAGAGTAACAAGAATTTTAAATGTAACACGGCTCAAGGCCTAATCTTAAAATAGTTGTCATGAAGTTCGGCTGAAGGCATTATATCATACATAAAACAGACAATATTAATACACGGCTGAAGGCCTAGCACAGTGCCTGCAACCAAATACATTACAAACACAGCAACAAACATTGGTGCTCATAAGTGTTCCAAGGGACGGCCTGCGAAGGAAACTCTAAGCACAGTTTAGGTGAGACAGGCAACAAAGCTTAACACTAAACAATCGGGTAGCAACACGACCTAGGGACGGCTGAAGAACAGCAGTAGCCTACTCAATTCCCTTCCACCCAGCAAACTCGCTGTTGTATTTCAAATAGGACGACAGACCGAACGAACAACCCGGGTCGTTCCCGCTCAAGTTACGTGTGTCGGCAAAGGTCGGGTGGGAATTGGCTGTCCTAAGCTGACTGCAGCTCTAACCCTATTCACCTCCATGTCCGTTCGGAATTCGGAGACACGGCGACCAGGGCACACTCGCTCGGACCCAACCATGCAGAGGCAACTCTTGTCCATTGGCCACGACATCTCTGCACAAGGAAGGAACCGACCCACGTCCGACAAGACGACCAACTGACGAGGCCCAGAAACGGTCAGAAGACCAAACACATGTCGCCCGATGAAAGACCAACCGAACGACCAACGGTCGTCCCACTCCAGTCTCCTTCCGTTGGACAGTTCATGTGTGTCGCCAGTGGTGGGCAAGCGCTGGCTGTCCGCACCTCAGTGGGGCTCCGTCCCCGACTTCACTCCTGTACCCAACTCCACTGCTCCTGCGTCCGGACTGAGCTCCCAACTGAACTCCAGACGATATGTGGCTCAAATTCAAAGATATAGTAGCAACAGCAATTGAGAGATTCATACCTCATAAATTGGTAAGAGATGGAACTGATCCCCCATGGTACACAAAACAGGTCCGAACGCTGTTGCAGAGGGAACGGAAAATGCATGCGAAGTTCAGAAGAACGCGAAATCCCGAAGATTGGCTAAAATTTACAGACGCACGAAATTTGTCACGGACTTCAATGCGAGATGCCTTTAATAGGTTCCACAACGAAACATTGTCTCGAAACTTGGTAGAATATCCGAAGAAATTCTGGTCGTATCTAAAGTACACAAGCGGCAAGACGCAGTCAATACCTTCGCTGCGCAGTGCCGACGGTACTGTCACCGATCACTGTGCCGTTAAAGCGGAGTTATTGAACGCAGTTTTCCGAAATTCCTTCACCAGGGAAGACGAATGGAATATTCAAGAATTTGGAACACGAACAGCTGCTAGCATGAGTTTCTTAGAAGTAGATACCTTAGGGGTTGCGAAGCAACTCAAATCGCTTGATACGGGCAAGTCTTCAGGTCCGGATTGTATACCGATTAGGTTCCTTTCAGATTACGCTGATACAATAGCTCCATACTTAACAATCATATACAACCGCTCGCTCACCGATAGATCTGTACCTACAGATTGGAAAATTGCGCAGGTCGCACCAGTGTTTAAGAAGGGTAGTAGGAGTAATCCACCGAACTACAGACCTATATCATTGACGTCGGTTTGCAGTAGGATTTTGGAGCATATACTGTATTCAAACATTGTGAATCACCTCGAAGGGAACGATCTATTGATACGTAATCAGCGTGGTTTCAGAAAACATCGTTCGTGTGCAACGCAGCTAGCTCTTTATTCGCACGAAGTAATGGCCGCTATCGACAGGGGATCTCAAGTTGATTCCGTATTTCTAGATTTCCGGAAAGCTTTTGACACCGTTCCTCACAAGCGACTTCTAATCAAGCTGTGAGCCTATGGGGTATCGTCTCAGTTGTGCGACTGGATTCGTGATTTCCTGTCAGGAAGGTCGCAGTTCGTAGTAATAGACGGAAAATCATCGAATAAGACTGAAGTGACATCAGGTGTTCCCCAGGGAAGCGTCCTGGGACCTCTGCTGTTCCTGATCTATATAAATGAACTGGGTGACAATCTGAGCAGTTCTCTTTGGTTGTTCGCAGATGATGCTGTAATTTACCGTCTAGTAAGGTCATCCGAAGAACAGTATCAGTTGCAAAGCGATTTAGAAAAGATTGCTGTATGGTGTGGCAGGAGGCAGTTGACGCTAAATAACGAAAAGTGTGAGGTGATCCACATGAGTTTCAAAAGAAATCCGTTGGAATTCGATTACTCGATAAATAGTACAATTCTCAAGGCTGTCAATTCAACTAAGTATCTGGGTGTTAAAATTACGAACAACTTCAGTTGGAAAGACCACATAGATAATATTGTTGGGCAGGCGAGCCAAAGGTTGCGTTTCATTGGCAGGACACTTAGTAGATGCAAGAAGTCCACTAAAGAGACAGCTTACACTACACTCGTTCGTCCTCTGTTAGAATGTTGCCGCGCGGTGTGGGATATTTACCAGGTGGGATTGACGGAAGACATCGAAAGGGTGCAAAAAAGGGCAGCTTGTTTTGTATTATCACGTAATAGGGGAGAGAGTGTGGCAGATACGATACGCGAGTTGGGATGGAAGTCAATAAAGCAAAGAAGTTTTTCGTCGTGGCGAGACCTATTTACGAAATTTCAGTCACCAACTTTCTCTTCCGAATGCGAAAATATTTTGTTGAGCCCAACCTACATAGGTAGGAATGATCATCAAAATAAAATAAGAGAAATCAGAGCTCGAATAGTAAGGTTTAGGTGTTCGTTTCTCCCGCGTACTGTTCGGGAGTGGAATGGTAGAGAGATAGTATGATTGTGGTTCGATGAACTCTCTGCCAAGCACTTAAATGTGAATTTCAGAGTAATAATGTAGATGTAGATGTAGACCAGGAAATTGTAGCGGTCGCTCCAGGAATGGTACGACAGTGGGCTTATCGAAAAGCGCTGCTGCTGCCACTGACGGGCAAGGAAACCAGCAACCTAGTAACGCCAGTAAATCGAATTAAAAAAAAAAACCGAGGCGATAGAACCACCGAAACAAGATGACGACGAATAAACGGCATGAGCGCGAGACGCTCACGGCTCAATTATCCTTTTGGCATATCAGACTCCCAGACGATCCACACTGCAAGTATGCTCTTGTGGGAAAATAAATTACCACAAATGTTCCTCCGCAGGGCCAGGCGTGCATGTGATGCCAGGCTTCAGCTCTTCTCCTCATCGTTGCCTGTACAAGTTCCTAGATTGCAAGCGTCTTTTGAATCCACTGACTATTTTATCAGTGCGTTCCCGGAGTTTATCGACACTACTACAACTGATGGAATACACCAAAGCTTTTACATATACTCACAAAAAAAGTTCCAAGTGGTTCGAGTCTAGTGACCTCAGAGGCAATCACCTCCTATATACTTCTTCTCGAAATTTCGTGCTATGTGCTCACTTGAAAATGTGATAGTGCACCGTCAAGCAATTATGGATTATACATCCTTTCATCGCAAGGAACATCATTCAAAACGTTGCTCTAGATATTAATTCCATTTCAACTATGTCTTTACTGCACTTTCGTGTACATTATAGCCTGGAACCGCTCTTTTCCAGAGCTACGTTTATCACAATTATTTCTTTTTTCCACTGTCCTCTCCCTTTTCATTTGTACACTATGTGATCAAAAGTATCCGAACAGCTGATCAAAAGTATCCGAACAGCTGATTGAAAATGACTTACAAGTTTGTGGCGCCCTCCATCGGTAATGTTGGAATTCAATATGACGCTGGCCCACCCTTAGCCTTATTGACAGATTCCACTCACGGAGTAATGCGTTCAATCAGATGCTGGAAGGTTTCTTGGGGAATATCAGCCGATTCTTCACGGAGTGCTGCACTGAGGAAAGGTAAGGCCTGGCACGAAGTCGGCATTCCAAAGTATCCCAAAGGTGTTCTGTAGGATTCAGGCGGGGACTCTGTGCAGGCCAGTCCATTACAGGGATGTTATTGTCGTGTAATCACTCCACCACAGGCCTTGCTTTATCAACAGGTACTCGATCGTGTTAAAAGCTGCAATCGCCATCGCCGAATTGCTCTTCAACAGTGGGAAGCAAGAAGGTGCTTAAAACATCTATTTAGGTCTGTGCTGTGATAGTGTTACGCAAAACAAGGGGCGCAATCGCCCTCCAAGAAAAACACGACCACACCATAACACCACCGCCTCCGAATCTCACTGTTGGCACTACACACGCTGGCAGATGACGTTCACCGGGCATTCGCCGTACCCACACGCTGCCATCGGATCGCCACATTGTGTACCGTGATTCGTCACTCCACACAACGTTTTTCCACTGTTCAATCGACCAGTGTTTACGCTCCTTACACCAAGTGAGGCATCTTTTGGCATTTACAGACGTGATGTGTGGGTTGTGAGCAGCCGCTCGGCCATGAAATCCAAGTCTTATTAACATGTGGTCGGCCTGTACCCTTTTGTGGTGTACTTGTCCACGTTTCCACTGAGCTATCGTATCGAAAACAGTGGACCTAGTAATGTTTAGGAGTGTGGAAATCTCGCGTACAGACGACTGTCCCAAGTGACACTCAATCACCCGACCCTGGCAGTAAGTGGCAGCACAATGCGCCCGTATGAAAAACGTATGTTTCTGGGGTGTCCGGATACATTTGATCACACAGTGTATGTATTATGACTACCAAATGGACCTATACTAGGTGGGGATGTTACATTTAGATTGCAGATCCTCAGAAGTTCTCACAGTCTCCTAAAATTACATAGCATATATATAAAAGCTGAAAAATGCTGTTGTCTGAGCTCAAAAAATTCGAATGTGCGCCTTTTTAAAAGACTAGTACACGTCCTCCTCAGAAAAAATTTTGGCATGCGAACAAATTCGGTCTGATTTAATGCAGGAAATTCTAAATCCTCTTACCCAGTCTCACTTCGTAGCGAAGCCTGCACACTCTGTGCACCTCCCCCCCCCCCCCCCCCTCCATCCCACCACACTGCTATTGTCTGTCTCCGTCCCTCTCTCCCACTGTTTCCATTATCTCTCATTGGCACTTTGTTCTGTCTGTCCCTCCCACTGTCACGGCCTTCTCCCTCGCTCTTCCTTACCGTCGTCTCCCTTGACCCCTATCCCAGGAAAATTTTTGCCACGCGGGATTAGCCGAGCTAATTAGGCGCTACAGTCATGGACTGTGCGGCATATCCCGGCGGAGGATCGAGTCCTCCCTCGGGAATGGGTGTGTGTGTTTGTCCTTAGGATAATTTAGGTTAAGTAGTGTGAAAGCTTAGGGACTGATGACCTTAGCAGTTAAGTCGCGTAAGATTTCACACACATTTGAACATTTTTGAACCAGGGAAGCTTAAGACCTGGGTGGGGGATGAGGCAAAGTGGATAATTTTTTCCATGTTAAAGTTCGCCGGTCTGAGGGGGTTGAGACCCCGCATGCCTATGTATGGTCTCCACTCATCTCTCTATTTCACTTCTACTGTCTTCTCTCTCTTTTACTCCCACTGATACTATCTTCATTCATCTCTGTTTTCTTTCACTTGCACTTTCTCTCTCCCACCATTATTGTGTCCTCTCTTCCACTTTCTCTCTCCCACCATTATTGTGTCCTCTCTGGCATTGACCTCTCGGTCTTCCACCGCCAGTATCTCACCGCTACTCTCTTTCGGCACAAGAGACAAATGGCTCTGAGCACTATGGGACTAAACTTCTGAGGTCATTAGTCCCCTAGAACTTAGAACTAGTTAAACCGAACTAACCTAAGGACGTCACACACATCCACGCCCGATGCCGGATTCGAACCTGTGACCGTAGCGGTCTCGCGGTTCCAGACTGCAGCGCCTAGAACCGCACGGCCACTTCGGCCGGCGGCACAAGAGACGCGAATATGTTTGCATGTCAGCAACGTTGACGCGACAGGTGGAATGAGGACTGAGGTAGATGGTTCTCCACTTTTGTGTAACAGACTTTTAAAAAAGAGAATATTCAATATTTTTTGTGCTATGATAGAAGCA
The DNA here is from genome assembly GCF_023864345.2 of Schistocerca serialis cubense. Lineage (NCBI taxonomy): Eukaryota > Metazoa > Arthropoda > Insecta > Orthoptera > Acrididae > Schistocerca > Schistocerca serialis. The sequence goes on along the minus strand of NW_026048455.1, from coordinate 4,331,042 downwards.
TTTTTCAGCTGGTTCCTTCTGTTTCATGTTACAGGGAGGTATGCTGATTATATAAAGCGAATTCTGTGGGTCAATGAAGTTTTAACAAATTTTTATATACTGCGGGACATTTACATATTTTAACACGTTGTTGTTGTTGTTGTTGTTGTTGTTGTGGTCTTCAGTCCTGAGACTGGTTTGATGCAGCTCTCCATGCTACCTTATCCTGTGCAAGCTTCTTCATCACCCAGTACTTACTAAAAAACGTATAAGCAGGAAATAATTACATGTACTATAAGGTTAACACAAAATCGTCAGACGCGCGGGGTAGCCACGCGTTCTCAGGCGTCCTATCACGGTCCGCGCGGCTCCGCCCGTCGGTGCTTCGAGTCCTCCCTCGCACATGGGTGTGTGTGTTGTGCATAGCGTAAGTTAGTTTAAGTTAGATTAAGTAGTCTGTAAGCTTAGGGACAAATGTTTGGTCCAAAAATAAAAACCCGTCTCCTATGCAGCGCGAGTTCACTTTACACTATTCTACAGAAAAGTGCACAACGTTTTAGGCACTACCTACTGTATAAAAAAAACATGCTGTTTTGATTTGTAAGCACAAAGAATTTCGTATAGCAAAATTATATTTGTAAGGGACTTACTCCAATTACTCCTACAGGTGGTACCAGGGAATAATTTCTAAGTCAAGACAGCCTGTATAAGCTTTAGTGTCCATTATACAGAGACAGAGCATCATAAAGATTAATTGGTGTAAAACCTTCGATTAAAAGCACAGTTTGGTCCCGGCGGAGGTTCGAGCCCTCCCTCGGGCATGGGTGTGTGTATTTGTCCTTAGGATAATTTACGTTAAGTAGTGTGTAAGCTTAGGGACTGATGACCTTAACAGTTAAGTCCCCTAGGATTTCACACACATTTGAACATTTTTTGAAAAGCACAGTTTTGTGGTCTCAGAAACCTTGCGATAACTGGAGCACCATTGCCATTTGTTCACTACGTCAGTTGAAACTACATTTACGCTTCAGATCTGATACGATGTGCACACTATATGTTACGTGCTTAGTTACGGTAACTTAGAACCATCGGATTTCGCAACGAGCAATGACATAATAAGGAAAAAAAGCTTCAATGCTCTTCGAGAACATCATCTTAAGAACATATGGTAAAAATTTCCGCAATACGGCAACAGTAGAGATTATAGAAGTGGTCATCTCAAAAACTGGTGTTTTTGGTAACAAGAAATAATGGTTTTCTGTGTTTTCTCAGGAACCGTCCACGAACAAATGACGCTTTCGTAAGCCACCTAAGGCCAGTCCTAGACCACATACACTGCAAAACAACCAACTGATTTACTCAATTTGCCTGGGCTAAAGGAAGGGTGTAATGTTTAAGATTTGATTTGGTACTGTAGGGTAGCTACAGTATGCCGTTCTTCCAACAGATACGCAAATGCGCATTGGGCCAAGGGCTAACCAAAACACTTCAACTGAAGCCGAGCTATGACCCTCTGAAAATAGTATGTTTGGTTGCTGCTTCTTGGGACATATTGGTAACTGGTATTGTGACTGTTGCGGACGGATCAATATGGGGTGGCATAGTGACGACTATTACGGTTGTAATCGGTCACTGAATGAAAAACATACTTACGACCATAGACTTTTATTCTCAAATGGTTCAAATGGCTCTGAACACTGAAGGACTTAACATTTGAGTTCATCAGTCCCCTAGAACTTAGATCTACTTAAACCTAACTAATCTAAGGACATCACACACATCCATGCATGAGGCAGGATTCGAACCTGTGACCGTAGCAGTCGCACGGTTCCGGACTGAAGCGCCTAGAACAGCTCGGCCAACGCGGCCGGCAGACTTTTATGCGTTTTACTTGTTGTATACAGGATGTTTCCAGTAAGAGCGTGCAAAAATGTAACGGGTCATAGAAAATGCTCCACTGAACAATTCGGGGTGGGGGAACTTGGGGTCGGAGAAGCCAACTTAAGAAGATATGAAAGCAAACTTGTCTACCACTTTGTGTACCATTACTGGTTTCCAGCTTATTTACAACTAACATGCGTACAAGTTTACACGTACTGTGCTGTTGATTTACATGTAGAGTCTTTATTTCGTGCAAGGAAACGAGGAGAACGAGTCTGATTACTATGAAGTATTTCGTGGTGGTTGGATTGGAAAGAGAGGTCCTATTCCGTGGCCTGCGAGATCACCTGACCTGAAGCCCTTGATTAATTCCAATGGGGATATCTGAAATCACTTGTGTACGTGATCCCAGTGGATACGGATATTGTATTAGTTGCCAGAACTGTAGCTGCCTGTGATGGATTCGATACACTCCAGGGATATTTGTCAGGCTGTGTCGGAACCTTGTTAGCCGATGCCATGCATGCATTGAGGTTAATGGCCTTCAGTTTCAGCATATGTTGCAAGATACAGTACAAATGGTACGTTGACTGTACAAATGATGGAATTTGGAGTTAACTGTAACTAATGTAAATAAAAAGGTACACAGTAATGTTTTTGTCGTTTAATCACTCCACCACAGGCCTTGCTTTATCAACAGGTACTCGATCATGTTAAAAGCTGCAATCGCCATCGCCGAATTATTCCTGTTACCTCCTCAATCTGGCTTCTCCGACCGCAGGTTCCGTACCTCAAACTGTTCAGTGCAGCATCCTCCGTCTCCTGTTAAATTTTTGCTCGTTCTTACGGAAAGAACCGGTACACAAGGTGATTCAGTTGTCCCTGCTGTTGGGTTTTATGCATCTGGATCATTTTCAAATACCACATGCACGTTTTTTCATATTCTTTCAATCGCCACAAGCAATATGTTTGTCCTACATAGAAAATGAACAGGAGCTTTCCGCAGGAAATTCTTTCAATCGCCACAAGCAATCTATTTGTCCTACAGAAAAAATGGACAGGAGCTTCCCGCAGGAAATTTTATGTAGTTAAATTTTTCACTGGGATTCGTTTTCGCTAGAGACCGTAGTTTTCGATTTATTCAAGACAAACGTACAAAACTGACCTTCAAATGCGTTTTTGTTGAATAACTCGGAAGTCTTGGCTTACAACGAAAATTTATACGAGTATAAAGTTCAGCTTCACTACATCCCTACAAAAATAATAACAATAATGTTTTTGTTTAGGACTAAAAGTATACGTGTAGAGAGTGAGAGAATATGAAAATTTTCCACAAGGTTTTTGAAGACGTTGCGGTTTCTATAAAACCTACTGGTCGGGGCAGCTGAATACCTTGTATAAAAAATCGCTCATTGAAACATATCTTTTAAAATATAATGTGTGTTATGTGTAACTTTGGAGCTAATAAAGCAGTTGCGTTTAGCGCCCAAGGAAACGTTTCTTTATCGCAAATAACTGCGTAGCGTTCCCTTCAAAATCGGATTACTCATTTGATTGTAAAAATGTTCTAGTCTTATGAGTAAATTAAAATTCAGCTTCAGTTTGTTTGTGCGAATCAGCTGACTATTTTTAGAAAGATAGTGCTTCATTGGTGGCACCAGTCAGGTTTTCAGCATAAATCATTGTAAGTAGGCTGTTTAGGTTTTTATGCTGGTAACGCCATGTAGTGCTCTGTATAAAAATCACTGACTGTGCTGTGTGCAGTCTGTGGCTGGTTGGCATTGATGGAATATTCACTATTGTAGTGCTTGGCAGTTGGATGTGAACAGTGCGTAGCGTTGTGCAGTTGGAGGTAAGCCGCCAGCAATGGTGGATGTGGAGAGAGAGATGCCAGAGTTTTGAGCGGACGATATGGCGATATGGACGTGTGTCCATCAGAGAAAGTATATATATATATATATATATATATATATATATATATATATATATATATATATATGGACAGGAGCTTTCCGCAGGAAATTTGATGTAGTTAAATTTTTCACTGGGATTCGTTTTCGCTAGTAGACCGTAGTTTCGATTTATTCAAGACAAACGTACAAAACTGACCTTCAAATGCGTTTATAAGTAGTTCGAGTAGCGAAGATATTTGTGAGGTAAGTGATTCATGAAAAGTATAGGTTATTGTTAGTCAGGGCCATTCTTTTGTAGGGATTATTGAAAGTCTGATTGCGTTGCGCTGAAAATATGTTGTGTGTCAGTTTAGTGATGATCAGAATAAGTAAAGAGAGCACTGTCTGAGTACGTTCAGTTTTGCTCTGCTGTTTGAAAATCAAATAACATAGAAGTTTACCAACACAGTAATTCATAATTTTTCTAAGGGGACGTTTCATCATTTATTAGACTATGTGTCACCATCGTTTCAATGTTATGAAATTACAGTGACAAATTAGCGATACGAATTTTCTGATACTGAACTATATACGAGTACATGACTGTATTTACGTTTCTGTATGACAGCAGAGGACGAAAAGAAGTGAGGAAGGAAAAGTTCAGCTTCGTATATGTCGTTTCTCGAGTTCCCGTACTGTGTTTGTGGGATACGTCACAGCCAAGAATTAGGAAAGAACCGCAATAGATCCGATAAAAGTGGGGCTGATGTGACTGAAGAGCTGAAATCAAAGTGATGCGAGGGGAAACAGTCTGCTTTCCTGTTCCGCCAAACTCTGCCGATCGCAGCGAGGAGTGTGGCCGACCACTTCGGCCGCGGTTCGTCCACCCCTCCTCCGGACCGCCCCCACCGCCGGTGAAAGTTGAGGACGGAGGGGCGGACCGAGCGGCCTTGCCAGGAACAGATGCCGCGCAACTTCTCGTCCGCTCCGCTCCGCCTGCTGCTCGCTGACTGATGATCTCCGGACGCGCAAGTATCGGCGGACTGCCTCCACGAGTCACAGCTAATTCGCTACCCAGACGCCCAGCCCATGAAAACTCATCCTCGTTTCTCCTTTTTCAGTGAAATTACCTTTATATGGAGTTGATAATTTACAAATTTTTAAGGTACTTCTTAATTGTACACTGATGGAAGGAAACCCCAGCTCCAAATAGGAGTTTTGCGAGGTATACATAAGTTGGTAGGCGTGTTTCTATATCTGAAAAATGACGTATAGTCAGATTTCAAGCCAGTCTCAAATGAGTCGCACTAATAGCGTCACTATGAGGATACAAATCACATTTACCGTAAATAAGCGCTATAACTACCGTGAGCGTTAGTTACCTTCGAGACTGGATGAAATGAGTTTAGGTACGTCAAGATTGACTTTAAGACGACGAAGACGCCATTAAATAACAAATGTCGTGTGACTAGGACTTTCCGTCGGGTAGACCGTTCGTTGGGTGCTAGTCCTTCGATTTGACGCCTCTTTGGCGACTGGCACGTCGATGGGGATGAAATGAAGATGATTAGGACAACACAGCACCCAGACCCTGAGCGGAGAAAATTTCCGACCCAGCCGGGAATCGAACCCGGGCCCTTACGATTGACATTCTCTCGCGCTGACCACTCAGCTACCGGGGGGGCAGACAACACAACATTATCAACTGCTAACTGAATTTGAAGGTAGGTCGTGCAACAGGACAACGACAAGCGATATTGCATAGCGATTGCACATTACTGCCGGCTGCGGTGCTCACGGAATGTACGGTCGCAGTAAGACTGTACTATGGATGGCCACGTGACTATACCGAGAGGGAAGACTTTCGTGGCCGGCGTATGGCTGTGACTCACGAATCTCCATCTGCAGCAGCAATCTGAGCAGCAATCTGAGCAGCAATTAGTACCACAGTGATACAACAACCTGTTAGAAATCGGTTTATTCAAGTACAGCTCAGAACCAGATTCCCTGTAGCGTGCATTCCACTGACTCCAAACCACAGCCGTTTGCGACTTCAGTGATGTTGCTGGAGACCAAGGTGGAGGTCTAATGAAAGCCGGTTCTGCCTTAGTGGCAGTGATGGCCATAAGGAGGTCAGGTGAGCGCTTGCAACCAACCTGTCTGCGGCATAGGCACACTGGACCGATACCTGGGATTATGGTCTGCGGTGAGATTTTGGATGACAGCAGGAGCACTCTCTTGGTTATCTCACTCTCCATGACTGAAAATTTATACGTTTGGAGACTCGATCTGTTGTGCAGCTATTCATGAACAGCATTACGGGGATGTTTTCCAGCAGAATAACGCTAGCCCACTTAGCGCTGTTGTAACCCAACATGCCAATATGTTGCTTCGGCCTGCTCTATCACCAGATCAGTCTCCAGTAGGGTAAGCGTCGGACATCTTCGGCCGACATCGCTAGCGTCATTGACAACTAGCATTCAAAAGTGCTACTAAGCACTGTGGGAGTTAACATCTGACGTCATCAGTCCCCTAGACTTAGAACTACTTAAACCTAACTAACCTAAGGACATCACACACATCCATGCCCGAGGCTGAGAACCAGCATTAACCGACCCTCTATCCACCAACCAAGCGCAACAGGCATGGAACTGCATTCCACGCACTCCCATCCGGCACCTGTACGACACAATGTAGGCACGTTTTCATGCTTGCATTCAACATTCTGGACGGTACACTCGTTATCAATGTACCATCATTTCATATTTGCAATGGGTTTTCTCACACCTATAGTAACCGGTGATCTTTCAATGTTAGTCACTTCAGTATGTTACCCAGACAAATGTATTATCGAAGTTTCATTACTCTACATTTACTGTTTCTTGCTGCTGTGATTTTTTCCCGTCGGTGTATAATCATCACCTTCATCATCATTATTTTCTGCACTTTCAGAAGCAGGCATGATGCCTATTACGTTTCCATGTGGCAGTCTAACTCATGTCAAGTCTTTTTTCAGCCTTCTAAGACATTCACGCAACATATATTTCGTGAATTTTAACTTACATGGATACTTTGCAAATCACATTTATGTGCCAGGCAGAGGGTTCATTGAACCACCTTCACAATTCTCTATTAATCCAATATCGTATAGCGCATGGAAAGAAAGAACATCTATATCTTTCCGTACGAGCTCTGATTTCCCTTACTTCATCAACCGCCACTCGTTTAGTCTTCTAGAAGTGATATCATTCCATCAGTTCAAAAGCTTTGATATTACACATTGACGTTATAGAAAGTGAGAATTAATAAAACCATCTAACTGCAGGGACGAATTCTTGACTGGAAACGTACGAAAAAGGGTGCCATGAACGTGTGTCCGGAAATACGTCGTTGCCACGGTAGATGGTGCTGACGAATGAAAGTTCCTTTGACCGTCTGCAGCGTTTTCCTTCAGTGTTGCAGGCTGTGGGATTGACGCAACGTACAGTAGGCATTAAAATGGTGCGGTATTGGTCCAGTATTCATGTTTCGAACATGGCGATATGGTGTCTGTGTATATCAAAGAAGATGGAAACGGTCGAGAGACAGCATGGCTGTAGGAAAAGAAGTATCCTCAGAGGCACCAACCACACCACAGAACAACACCTTTTTTTTTTGGGGGGGGGGGGGGAGGGTTGTGCGACCATGGGTCGTTTCAAAGAAACGAACGTGCACACCAGATTTGAGGGACTGGATTCTAAGACATTGAGACGAACCCTAGTATGAGCCCGAGCCAGGTGGCCCGCCGACATGGTATTAGTACACATCTTTTGGCCAGGAATGTCGTCCTCCACAGTACTAGGCTGCTTCTTATGTGCTCAGTGCTTCATTCATCACATGTTATTTTGCATCCAAGTTAATAGAATTCCATCAAAACACTAATTTCTTGGTACCAATTTTGATGTTAGGCTTATCGCTAACCTCATTTCTGCTACTCCTCGTTGCTTTCGTCTTTATTCGGTTCACTCTCTATCTATATCTTTCCTCATTAGACCATTAATTGCATTGAACAGGTTCTACAACTCCTCTTTCATTTCACTGAGGATAGCAAAGCCACAAACAAATCTTGTCATTGAAATCTTTTCACCCTGAACCTAAATAGCACTTCTTAAACTTCCTTTTAGTTGTATCATTGCTCCTTCAATGCACATGCTGAATAGTAGTGGTGAAGGATGCATCCCCTTCTCTCACATTCTTCAATTCAAGCATTCGTTCTTGGTCTTCCATTTTTATTTATCCTTCCTGGTTTTTGTACGTCTTATATATTATCTGTCTTCCCAAATACCTAAAATCTATTTTTCCGAGGATTTCACACCATTCCACAATGTCGAACGCTTTTCTAGCTCTGCAAACCGCATGTATGTTCCTGTAGAAATAATAAACAACCAGTCAGTTGGAAAATTGGAAGTTTATTTAAACTACTATATCGTGGTGTAAACACACACAAGACGTAGTATACCGTTAGCAAAGCCTGTTCTGTTGATGGTGCGAATAGCAGTGATATTATTAATATTATTATTTTTGTTATTACTATTATTTATCTATCGATTGGAGAATTTTATTATATATAATTTAAATATCTCGGTGAAACGATTCAGGAAAATGGAATAGAAACGAAAGCCAACGAAGTCAGATGCCAAAAGATGGACACTGCTTATCGATGCAATCAAAATATCTACAGTAAAAAATGTGTCTCCAAGCACACAAAACCACAACATTACAATACAATACATGCTGTTCATTTTTGGAACACAATCTATGACCAGCTTAGAGGCAGAAGTGTTGACACTTTCTGCAGGACTTGGCCATCATTTTTCAGGACAATTCTCAAGCACGTACAGTGCAAGCTGTTACTGATTGGGTTGCCAAGTGCTATACCGCATACAGGACTCCACTGACTTAAAACCTGGTAAGTTCAACTCGATTTCTAAACCGAAGGAAACCTTTCACGGCATTCGCTTCAGAACTGCTACAAATTCGTCGGACAATAGACCGCGCCGCTCGAACTGTCATCACAAATGGCACTGCTAAGAGTATCCTACCACTTCCACATCGTTGGCAACGGGTTATACACAATGTTGATGACTACTTTGAAGCTTAGTAAAACTTTGAAACACGTATCTATTTTGTACGAGCTGTACATAAATAATTGCCACTATTAAAGTTCCAACCCCCGTACTTTGCGTAGTCCTAATGGGCTCATTCGCAAATATATATAATGCACTGAGATACATACTAAACAGCATGCGGTTACCAGACTCAGTATTGAAAGGCATAGTTAGTTGGACCATGGTGATAACACACACAAATAGTAACCGAGTTTGGACATATTTCGCAAAGCATGTTGCTAGTCCTACTGGTAACGTAAAGCCCTACGAAATTTAATGGACCTGAACGAGGCAAGAATAATAGTTACTAATAATCTATGGGACCATTGGAGGAAGATATAAAGGAAACAGGTTTCGCATCTAGTAGATGAAGTGATGCGAGTAAATTCACGCCCACGACGAAGAAAGGGTTTCTTTCAAAGTTGACAAATCTTCCATTTCTACGATTGTAGTGTTTAAGTGCAAATGATTTCTAGAAGACCCACTGCAATCGATGTTGACGATTAAGATGAGAGATACCATACCACCTGGACTACATTTACCAAATAAGAAACATACGCCTCAACTGAGGATCGACCCATCGGGCTCCTGCATGCTAACGCAAAACTCTATCCACTGCAGCAATCCTACAAGACGATTAATTTTTGCTGCCAGAGGTAGTTACCACACATGTGGCTGCAGTGTTGCCCGATTGCCAATATTTAATGTCCTTTTTCTTCCGGGTGTACTCGGCGAACCAGATTTTGTGACGGATATTTTTTTATCGCTGGCATATGAGGAGTCGTACTGCGAAGCCCGGGTGTGCGAATTTCGCTAGTGCACCAGCTGTACGTTAGTGTGACAATACTAAATGACAACCACGGTATTGTACATGGTTTAAATAACGTGGAGTTGAAACTTTATCTTTCACTGACTCCTTTCGGCAATATTTTAACGTACGTACACTACAACATTTAATCCATTTGTCACTATTTCCTTTTAAAGAATGCTTTTCATAAACGATGAAACCATGGTAAAGGTGAAACTTCCTGGCAGATTAAAACTGTGTGCTGGATCGAGACTCAAACTCGGGACCTTTGCTTTTCGCGGGCAAGTGCTCTACCAACTGAGCTACCCAAGCACGACTCACGCACCGTCCTCACATCTTTACATCTGCCAGTACCTCGTGTCCTACCTTCCAAACTCTGCAGAAGCTCTCCAGCGAACCTTGCAGAACTAGCACTCCTGAAAGAAAGGATATTGCGGAGACATGGCTTATCCACAGCCTAGGGGATGTTTCCAGAATGAGATTTTCACTCTGCAGAGGAGTGTACGCTGATATGAAAGTTCCTGGCAGATTAAAACTGTGTGCTGGACCGAGACTCGGACTCGGGGCCTTTGCCTTTCGCGGCCAAGTGCTCTACCAACTGAGCTACCCAAGCACGACTCACGCCCTGTCCTCACAGCTTTACGTCTGCCAGTACCTCGTCTCCCACCTTCCAAACTTTGCAGAAGCTCTCCTGCGAACCTGGCCGAACTAGCACTCCTGAAAGAAAGCTCAGTTGGTAGAGCACTTGCCCGCGAAAGGCAAAGGTCCCGAGTTTGAGTCTCCGTCCAGCACACAGTTTTAATCTGCCAGGAAGTTTCATATCAGCGCACACTCCCTAGCAGAGTGAAAATCTCATCATGGTAAAGGTGTTTAGATAAACCTTCCACTTTGAAGCTGATTGTCTGTTTATTAATTCTACAAGAAGATTTCATCCTACGATGATGCTCCATCCATGCACAAAATTTTGAAACCAAATGAATGTGTAATGATTCTTCGTTAAGGCTTGTTTCCACTATCAAGCCCAGTGTCAGAACTGATTCTCGGGTGCCATTACTTCTGCGAAAGCCAAACTGATCGTTATCTAATGGTGTCTAAATTTCTGTTGCATTCTAGTGTATATTACTCTTGTGATCAAGTTAGATGAATGAGCTGCTACGATGATTTACGACAGTTTTCATACCATCACCTTCTTCTATTTTCTGAATTTGTTGGTTTTTCCCGATTTCTGATAGTATATATACAGTCTCATAGATTTTCCAAACCAACTGGGAAAGTCACTTTCGACAATTATTTTAGAAACTCCGAAGGAATGTTGTGTATACATTCCGTCTTATTTAATCATAAGTCTATAAAGCTTTGATAAAATCTGCTATATTTGATACTCTGTACATTCCATATCGACCCCCATATCTTCTTCTGTCACGTCGTAGGACAGTTTCTCTTCATCCTATAGATATTCATTGTCCTCTTTCGACCTGTCCGCTCTCACTACTGCGTTTAACAAAATGGTTCAAATGGCTCTGAGCTCTATGCGACTGAACATCTTAGGTCAGCAGTCCCCTACAACTTTGAACTACTTAAACCTATCTAATCTGAGGACATCACACACATCCATGCCCGAGGCAGGATTCGAGCCGGCAACAGTAGCGGTTGTGCTGTTCCAGACCGATGCGCATAGAACCGCTCGGCCACACCGACCGGCTGCGTTTAACAGTTGGATTCCTTTTGTACTGTTGTTGGCGCCTTTACTTTTCAAATTCACCTAAGGTTGTTTAGACTTTTCAACATTTTTAATACATTCAGTCGATGACCATTTGATCACATTTTTCCTGCAAACATTTAGTTTTAGTTTCCCCGTTATTCCAGGTTATTTCATTCCTAAGTAGCTTGTATAGCTCTTTTCCTGTCTTTGATCATTTTTGTACTTCCGTTTTTAATCAAGCTTAATGTAACCCCGAGGAAAATGTTTTGAGGTGTGGAACTCTGTGATCACACTGTTCATGAGAAGGCTCTCCCCTTCCAATCCAGTGATGAGGGAACGAATTTCTTCAGTGCTCGTGAATGTTAACATCAACTGGGCAGGTGCACCCTAGTGTTCATGGACAACAGGTGGTAGAGTCCCCAAGAACTGTGGCGGGCCATCTCGCAGGAAGAGCAGGTAACGTGGACCAGTCAAACAGGGAGACAAGCCCCTCTCAGGTGATATTGGACATTGCCTACCCATATGTTGTCAGAGAATCGTTTGCTGTCGGCCAACAATGTGGGTGGCGTGGGGATTCACCTCACCCCAAACATGGCTGTTGTGGCCATTGGAAACACAGTCATGGTAAATCAGGCCTCATCCGTGAACAACACAAACTGTACGAAGTTCGGTATAGCAGCACTAAACTGGATAATCTATTGACAAGTGAACGGCGGTCTCAGAATACTATTAGTACTCTCCACATTGGATCCTTCGAAGTGTGCCTTTCATGGATCAGCTCACGTGTGCTTGTTGTTGGCTGTCGGCCACTAGATCCAGCACCATCTGTTCAAATCCAATATTTGGACATGCCTTTGGCGGCAACCTTGTCCGGCTCTCTGTGGCATAAACGATCCCGTCTCTCGTAAGTTGGTATCCGGAGATAAACGTCTTCCAAGTAGTATGTTGCCTGTTGTGAAAACATACTCTGTACATTAGAGCAGCTTTAGGGGCACTACATCCTGCCGCACCGTGCATTAAATGCGTGTCTGCCTGCTCTCGTGACGGGTATCTTCGTTCTATGGCTACGCGTCGTGCACACTTCATCATGGGCACGTCACAAGCCGTTTGACGTGATCGACAACTGACACAATGGATAGTGGTGTTTGAGCGGTATATGTTAATCGCCGGTGCGATGCATGCGGACGCATGTGATATGAACTAAGCTGTGTACAGTACGTCTGCGTGGTGGCAGGGATGTACGCTGCTTATCACCGGCTGCTCGTTTCCGCGTACTACAAACATTCGGGATCTTTAAGAGAGTGTGGCAGAACTACACGCACCTTGCAGTACATGCATTCAGATTGACGGTCGTCGCTTTGAACAATTACTATGATCAACGTTGTTCTTATGGGTGTACGCTCCGTATGTTCATAACACAGTAAATATGCATTTCCGACCGACGGTTCCCTATGTCAGTGTAATCAATTAGTATGTTTTAGGTTAGATGGCCTCGGGCAAGTACAGAAAGGGCAACAGCCTCAAAGGGTGCGGGGCAAAGTCAGGACATGCGGGGACCAAGCAGCAATCGTTATTGTAATTGTAAACTGTCGAAGCTGCATTGGTAAAGTACTGGAACTTCAAGCGCTGATAGAAAGTGTAGGGAAGAAGCCTACTCACGCCTTATAAAATTCTCATCAGTCTTTTCATTGTGTACCAGCCTAGTCCCCTGTAACTAGCTCTGACGTCATAAATGTTGCGCAACACTTTGAAAATCAAGTAAATAACCTGAAACGGTGTTAGCATGTCAGGAGTAATACTAAATTAATATGTGTTGAATATCAGTTCGATAACTTTAACCATTTTCGAAATTTGGACGTTTTTCTGTAAAAATCATTGGCGCAACAGAAAAGAGCTAGAGACTTAAAAATTTATATTTAGATTCCTTTTTCATAATAATTTAGTAGAAACAGTACTTTGGATTTCACAAATTAAAATTTTAGTGGAAATTCATAATTTTCAGGTTTTTGTCTTAAAAATTAAGGAAGCAAGCTAGATTAAGTAGGCTAATAAATAAGGCTAGGATGTTTAAATTTAAGTAGAAGGGAGATCCGCTATAATCATAAAGATGTGAGAAATTTCAACTAAATGACTATAAATCTATAGCGATAGCGTATCTCCAAAGGGCAAGTTCAGAGTTCGTCTACTGCGTGTAGTGTAATTAAATTAATTCTCTCGCCCAAAACAATTGACTTAGCCACGTCAGAATTTTATTATGATTACTTACCTGTGTGCTAAATGCACATTTAAATTGAGAGCTTCATCTGCCATCAGCAAAAGAAGCTATGATTTATTCGGTAACTTAAAATGGTGCATTACTAGCCCAGCGGCTAGTCGGGAGAGCCGATTTGATCAGGCGTTCCCTTAGCCGTCCGCTTTATATATAAGAACGCTGCGCGAGAGATTAAGGCCCCAGTTCTCTCCAGACGCTGGATGGCACACTATCTGTGTCGGGAGTCGCGTCGCGTCGGTATCATTGCTATAAACAGCCTCGGATGCCGTATTAAGTTACTTGGGTTACGCGTAACCATGAAATCATTTTTGAGTGAAGTGTTAATTCTGGGTTGACTTTAATTATCGATCTTCAGTTTGCGTATTGTTGTATTATCATGTGCCGCCGCGGGACAAACATTCTACCATTATTTAGCGTGGCGTTTGATGAACCTTATCATCAAATTATGGCGAGCATTCATTTAAATATTTAATTTGGACAGTTATAGTGGCATCAGCGCATTAGACTCTGAACTGCTCTGTTAGTTAGATTGTGTGGATTCTTTTGTTTTCATCTGTGACTTTCAGAATACAGGACGTTTTTCCACGACTGTTTTTGATTATAAATCCCAGACAATCTCCTAATTCCTCAGAGCTATAAGCTGTAACTATAAGTGTATTCTCAGATGAAGTGGGCACTAGGAGTTCTAATTACAGGCTTCACGTTTTGCTAATCACTTTCTGGTTGCCAATATTGTAGTTAGAGAGCCAGTGTTGAGAACGGCGAAAAACAGCATAAATAACATTCTAAATAATGGGAACTGGTTTAACAATCTACAAACCTAACATTTATATTAACAACAATTATTCCACCCGCCGCCCCACATATGGTTAAAACGGCCAGGAATTGCACAATTTCTGCAGTTACATTACAATTCTACATTGAAATCCACCCGCCGCCCCACAAAAGCACCGAAGCTGAAATTGTTATACGTACGGAAAGCTGGCTGAAGCCAGAGATAAATTCTGCCGAAATTTTTACAAAGGCACAGACGGTGTTTAGAAAGGATAGATTGCATGTAACCGGAGGTGGCGTGTTTGTCGCTGTTAGTAGTAGTTTATGCTGTAGTGAAGTAGCAGTGGATAGTTCCTGTGAATTATAATGGGTGGAGGTTACACTCAACAACCGAGCTAGGTTAATAATTGGCTCCTTTTACCGACCTCCCGACTCAAGAGCATTAGTGGCAGAACAACTGAGAGAAAATCTGGAATACATCTCACATAAATTTCCTTAGCATGTTATAGTCTTAGGTGGAGATTTCAATTTATCAAATATAGACTGGGACACTCAGATGTTTAGGACGGGTGGTAAGGACAGAGCATCGAGTGACATTATACTAAGTGCACTATGCGAAAATTACCTCGAGCAATTAAACAGAGGACCGACTCGTGGAGATAACATCTTGGACCTACTGATAACAAACAGACCCGAACTTTTCGACTCTGTAAGCGCAGAATAGGGAATCAGTGATCATAAGGCCGTTGCAGCATCGCTGAATATGGAAGTAAACAGGAACATAAAAAAGGGGAGGAAGGTTTATCTGTTTAGCAAGAGTAATAGAAGGCATATTTCAGACTACCTAACAGATCAAAACGAAAATTTCTGTTCCGACACTGACAATGTTGAGTGTTTATGGAAAAAGTTCAAGGCAATCGTAAAATGAGTTTCAGACAGGTACGTGCCGAGTAAAGCTGTGAGGGACGGGAAAAACCCACCGTGGTTCAACAACAAAGTTAGGAAACTAATGCGAAAGCAAAGAGAGCTTCACTGAAAGTTTAAACGAGCCAAAACCTCTCAGACAAACAGAAGCTAAATGATGTCAAAGTTAGCGTAAAGATGGCTATGCGTGAAGCGTTCAGTGAATTCGAAAGTAAAATTCTATGTACCGACTTGACAGAAAATCCTAGGAGGTTCTGGTCTTACGTTAAATCAGTAAGTGGCTCGAAACAGCATATCCAGACACTCCGGGATGATGATGGCATTGAAACAGAGGATGACACGCGTAAAGCTGAATCACTAAACACCTTTTTCCAAAGCTGTTTCACAGAGTTCTCTAAATCCCCGCACAAACGAAAAAATGGCTGACATCGAAATAAGTGTCCAAGGAATAGAAAAGCAACTGAAATCACTCAACAGAGGAAAGACCACTGGACCTGACGGGATAACAATTCGACTCTACACAGAGTACGCGAAAGAACTTGCCCCCCTTCTAACAGCCGTATACCGCAAGTCTCTAGAGGAACGGAAGGTTCCAAATGATTGGAAAAGAGCACAGGTAGTCCCATTAGATACAGGCTCCCAGGTAGATGCCATTTTCCTTGACTTCCGGAAGGCGTTCGATACAGTTCCGCACTGTCGCCTGATAAACAAAGTAAGAACCTATGGAATATCAGACCAGCTGTGTGGCTGGAATGAAGAGGTTTTAGGAAACAGAACACAGCATGTTGTTCTCAATGGAGAGACGTCTACAGACGTTAAAGTAACCTCTGGCGTGCCACTGGGGAGTGTTATGGGACCATTGCTTTTCACAATATATATATAAATGATCTAGTAGATAGTGTCGGAAGTTCCATGCGGCTTTTCGCGGATGATGCTGTTGTATACAGAAAAGTTGTAGCATTAGAAAATTGCAGCGAAATGCAGGAAGATCTGCAGCGGATAGGCATTTGGTGCAGGAAGTGGCAACTGACACTTAACATAGACAAATGTAATGTATTGCGAATACATAGAAAGAAGTATCCTTTATTGTATGATTATATGATAGCGAAACACACACTGGTAGCATTTACTTCTGTAAAATCTTTGGGAGTGTGCGTGCGGGACGATTTGAAGGGGAATGGTCATATAAAATTAATTGTTATGGGACCATTGCTTTTCACAATATATATATAAATGATCTAGTAGATAGCGTCGGAAGTGTACCAGGTTGAGATTCATTGGGAGAGTCCTTTGAAAATCTAGTCCATCAACAAAAGAGGTGGCTGACAAAACACTGGTTCGACCTATACTTGAGTATTCCTCATCAGTGTGAGATCCATACCAGGTCGGGTTGACGGAGGAGATGGAGAAGATCCAAAGAAGAGCGGCGCATTTCGTCACAGGGTTATATGGTAAGCGTGATAGCGTTACGGAGATATTTAGCAGACTCGAGTGGCAGACTCTGCAAGAGAGGCGCTGTGCATCGCGGTGTAGCTTGCTGTCCAGGTTTCGAGAGGGTGCGTTTCTGGATGAGGTATCGAATATATTGCTTCCCCCTACTTATATCTCTCGAGGAGATCACGAATGTAAAATTAGAGAGATTCGAGCGTGCATGGAGGCTTTCCGGCTTTCCGGCAGTAGTTCTTCTCGCGAACCATACGCGACTGGAACAGGAAATGGAGGTAATGACAGTGGCTCGTAAAGTGCCCTCCGCCACACGCCGTTGGGTGGCTTGCGGAGTACAAATGTAGATATAGGTGTAGATGTAGATTGCAGACCCACTATCACCTGTTCCAATCTGACGCAAATGTTTGAGACCCCCTGCATAAGCGCTTACGCTACTGCAGCGATGTGAGACAGTAGGAAGGAGGGGTTAACTCCTCCACAAGCAACAGGTTGTCATGCTATATTGACATGGACTGTGAGAAAGCTAAGAAAGTTTGCCTAGTTGCCTGGACCGATGACAAACAGCAGGGAATCTTGTGTTATATACGGAACCAAGACAAATAACTTCCATTATTAATACATTTGTTTAAATGATTAATAAACTGTTCTGAATGGTGGAGACTTTATCCACACAGATGTTCATACAAGTACAATCTCAGTTATTCAGAATTATTAACGTTGCGAGTGACTGATTGTCTTAGCTAGCCATTCGCGAATACGCCCTGTGCAGGCAGGTGAGGTTGAGTTAGGATAATCCAAATGGAGTCTATGCAAGCAACATGTGTGTATTACGAATGGTTATTTGATTTAATTAAATGTGAGTAAAACTTTAGCTTTGCACCCAGTATAGTCCTTTCATCAAGATTGTGAACACTTATAAACCGCGAGAAATAAACTTCACTGGAGAAAATAATTTGATGTTTTAGGCTAACTAGTGCGACGATTAGATTTAAAGAAGTGTGGTTACACGTACCGTGCATTCTTTTGAGAATATTATCGTTGTCGAAAGATTTTAACCAGACTGCACAATCGTTAGTTGTTGAGATTAATGTTTTCATACTGGCACTCAGATACGGTTAATTGTTAAAACACGTATTTTCTCATTTCAGTTTGGGTAAATAAATGAGGTGGCATCCCACGTACTCAGACTTTGTTGTAGCAACGATGTAATACTCCAAAAACCCACTGCAAAATTCACTACCTTTAGAATGCCTGTTAGGAATCATGGCCTACCGGGCAGGGGTTTAGTGCGGAATTCGGGAGCAGCTTTTAACGACGTAAGCAGCCCTCCTCAAGATCTATGGAAGAATCAGGCGATATTTGCAGAATTTTGCTTTGTGGTTCATTCAGTTTTGGCAAACAATAACTTGTGTAGTTAGTGTCTCCAATGTAGCAATTCTTCTTGTTCATTTGTCTAATAGGAGACGAGAAGCTATACTGTACTTTGTACAGACGTCTATTCCTCTCGAACTTAACGGTTTACTGTCGTATCCGTTGCATCAGCTTTGCAGAACTTCAAATGGACAGCATTATTACTCATTTGTTCCGTATTTCGCTTCTTTCCACATCGACACTTCCGAAGGATTCTTCTAAATAGCAGCTGACTGTTTAGCATTACCCAATTGTGATCTGAATTACAACACAGTTTATGGTTTCGGAAGCTCTGTCAACCATGATACAACACAACTGGAATCCACCCGTGTTTCCAAGACGTTTCCAGGTCTCACTAGCCGACATTTATTTCAGAGCTCTAGCAGCCTTTCTCCTCTCGTCATTCCTCCTAACTAGCCCATGTGGTCCCCTAATTCTCTCTTCCATTCCTTCCCTTGCAACAGGGTTTCTGTCCCCCATAATAATTATATTTAAACCTCCATTAAACAGACGTATAAACCGTTCAATGACCTCACGTACCTTCTCCCTCTCCTCACCGTCTGCTTGTGACGTTGACATGTACGACTGAACTAGTATTGTAATCACTGGTTTGTTATTAATTCTGATGAGAATAATCCTATCACTACACTGTTGACAGTACCATACACTCTGCTGCACCTTTCTATTCATGACGAATCCTTATCCCATTATGCAACTTCCTGCTGCTGTTAACATCACTCTGTATATGAAATTACAATGAAATCGAGTTCTTTAGCTGCTTACGAGGGTTGATAAATATCAACGTGGACAGTTGAAAATGCGTTCAACGACCGGGACTGCAGGGACTTATGTCTGGCACACTCCCCGTGAGACCCAAACTTCCAACTTACTGTCCACTCTGCGTTTGTAGTGCCCCTGCCCACTATACTTATTACTCGCGGCAGTCATTCTACCGAGTCCCGTAAGAGTTCGGGCAATGTGAGTGCATCCGCACTGAAGAAGATCATTGGCCGGTAAGCCTTATCTATATGAAGATGTTATCTGTTCTTTCGGACATGTCCGAAAGAACAGATACTATCTTCATATATCACCCTGTAGACGTCTGACCAGAAATCTCGTCTTTGCATTTCATTTCGTTGATCTCCATTTTAAATAACAGAACCCTCGGATTTCACTCCAGAACATACAAATGGGCTACTAATCAGGAATCTTTTGCCAACGGGAAGACCGTCTTGACACTTTTTAAATTATTTGTTTAATGCAGAGGTTTCCATTGCCTTCTGCATTCCCATGTCGTTGATCATTGCTCATTCCAGCGTCCTTTAGGGACAATTAAACCACCCCAAGTGCAAGAGAGTGCCCTGAACCCTTGCCTGCTACTCGAGCCCCTCTTACAAGGCCGTTGGAGGTCGAGGACGATTCTACATACCGGAAGTCTTGCGCCACCACTGCTGATAATTTTTGTTCAAAGTAACCTGGGCCAAAAATGTTTCAATCTGTAGCTAAAGGCGTTACCCTTAGACCTCCAGAAACTGATGCATATGAACCGTTGAGACTGATACGAATTGCCAATTTAGTAAGAGAAGCTAGTGTACAAATATTATTCATTCCAGAAAAAGATCCATTTGGTAAGTTACATTTACACTACCATTATTAAAAAGCTTACTTTCGGATCACATAACTAGGAAATACGATAGCAGACTTAAAACCTGTCAAAGAGACTGTTTCACATTTTAGTGTAGCCCTCTAAAAGTGATACATGGACGGGATGCAGGTCAGGATTGTATCACATTTTTGAGCGACCGTCTTCGGTAATGTTGCAGTTGTTTAACTACCTGAACGAACTATGTTCCAAGACAATGACACTCCTATTCCCATTTTCCATAATTTATGCGACTGGTTGAATGACCACTACCGAGTACACGGTATAGACCTCTCTGACGTCTGGTCTCAGTGTAGTTGTATTTGCGAAGGGCATTCAGGAAGCCAAACTCCGCAGACGATTTATTCCTTTCATTTACACTTTTTGAATTATTGCTCATTTTGCGGGAGATAGGTACACAGATTTCTGTAATCTCATGCAAAAGAAGAACTAACGGCTAACTAATAAATAATTGTCGTTATTTTTGCTGGTGTTAATATTATTCGTAAGTTGTCCAAAAGCTGAACGTTTTCTCTATTTTACACGCACAAACGTTACTACAGAAATCACCCTGTTGAGGACGTGAAATAATTATCACAAATATTTCGGTCCATCCCACCATCCATGTTTATTCGATTCCTTGATATGATCAAGCACGTAATAGATGATGAGGGCCGCTGGGATTGTTAATGACAGAGCTTTCTGTCAAACTGATATGACGTGACTTAGCTGGTATCTTCGTTAACCAATATGCTTAAATGCAAATGATTAATACTGGGACAGGGTATAATAACTTAAATAATACGGCGCTCTTGTTGGGTGGTATCTAATACCCCAGATGGTAGTGTGGTACAATCTGGTCATCAGTCAAATGCTCTGAACCATGCAATTACGCCAACATTCTTTTTTTTTTTGTACCTGAAGCAATTATGTGTATTTGGATGAATCCGTGCCAACGTTAGAGATACACGAAAGATGTGTAGCTACCGAGCCGGCCGGAGTGGCCGAGCGGTTCTAGGCGCTTCAGTCTGCAAGCGCGCGACCGCTACGGTCTCAAGTTCGAATCCTGCCTCGGACATGGATGTGTGTGATGTCCTTAGGTTAGTTAGGTTTAAGTAGTTCTAAGTTCTAGGGGACTGATAACCGCAGGTGTTAAGTCCCATAGTGGTCAGAGCCATTTGAACCATTTGTAGCTACCGAGTATATGGTCCTTATGTATGGAGTTTATTAAGTTGAAAGAACGCTCTCAAATACATAATTACGCAAACATTTCTTTTTGTACCTAAAGTATTTCTGTATACTATGTCATCAAAAGTATCAGGACACCTGGTTGAAAAGGACTTACAAGTTCTTGGCGGCCTCCATCGGTAATGCTGGAATTCAGTATGGTGTTGGCCCACCCTTAGCCTTGATGACAGATTCCACTCTCGCAGGCACACGTTCAATCAGGTGCCGGAAGATTTCTTAGGGAATGGCAGCCCATTCTTCACTGAGTGCTGCACTGAGGACAGGTATCGATGTCGGTCGGTGAGACCAGGCATGAAGTCGGCGTTCCGCAACAACTCAGAGGAGTTCTGTAGGATTCAGGTCAGGCCAGTCCATTTCAGGGATGTTATTGTCGTGTAATCACTCCGCCAGAGGCCGTGCATTATGAACGTGCTCACTGAGTAAATGCGCCTTGTCTATAGAGATTATTATGTTGAACATGTTGTCACAGGACGAAAGACCGATTATAACTTGATGTACGCATGTATCATGCGACGACCTGGTTATGTAGAACTAGCTGAAGAGGAAACAATGGCGTATAAAGTTGGTATCTTGCGAGACTATGCGGCTTTATGCTGACTCGTAACACGGTCGTGTGTGATGTTTGGAATATTGTCTTGAAGAAAGTGAATTCTGTTGCAACGCAGAACGCTAACAACTACGGAAAATGAAATTGAGTCTGACAATGATTACTTCAAGAGTATTTGAAACTATGATAGGAGTAACATGCACGATGGAAGCTTAGATTAAGAATGAGTCCTATAACCGAATACATTATTTATATTTTTCTGGTGGTACAAGATAACTCACTCAGTGTAATATCGATGTCGTCGATGACTTAGAGACCGAACGAACAGGGTGACGTGGGTACATCAGTTACATTATCCGCTTCCAGACACCTAAATTAAATACCCGTAGAAAATTTTAAACCATTTTCTTTTTCACTGCCTGTCACATTCAGAATACAAACTATAAAAAATGTATCACAGAGCACCCGACGCGGAAATGTGGAACAACCCTGCGAATTAAGCTGTGTAATAGCTGAAGAGCCGCCTTTTAACTCAGCGGGCCAGTTCCAGCTGCCACCTGCCAGAACCCGTTTTGCTCTCTCTTTGTACTACAAAGAAACCTAACTACGTTGGTAAATCGCACAAGCGCTTCATTATAGATTCCACTGACGTAGCCACCGCCGCAGTTCACGCGGGCAAAAGCCGCAGGCCGGAGAAGCGAAAATGTCTCCCCTCCACTTTACTCTGCTCGTAACCCGTACTCCTAGCAGTTTACTTACTTAGTCCAGATCCATTTGCGTTATTAGAAGATAACACTTTTCCATTCATTTAAGTTATTCACAACACGTATTCCACGTTTTCCTGGACTGCATTTTTAACTGCCACTTAGATTTAATCCAATAAAACGTTACTCCGAATTCATGGAATGCCTCTCCCAGGAAAAAGAAATTCGATAATTTTGCACTGGTCCGTATGTTTCTCGTAAACTAAGCGTAAAATATGAAGAGTTTTGGAATGGCAACTGCAATATAGTGAGAGAAACACCAGAAACGTAAACCTCTGTCAGGTTGGATTCGTTTAACAGCATGAGTACCACATTAACCCAATGACTGAAGTATTCTTATTCGCACCTACTTTAAATGGTGCTTATAATTAGACGAAATTATGCATTATGTGCAGATGTCCATACATACAGAATATTATTACACGTTTTCAAAATCATCGCACTTAGTTTAAACCGCTGTCAGTGAATGGACGTCAACGATTGTCGCAGTACGGGAAAGATTGCATGGTAATATTTTATACTTCTTGGAACATCACTAATCATAATGGAGCAGTGACTCATATATGAGCATAAAGCTTGAATTGATCCTGTGTCGCCGGCCGCGGTGGCCGAGCGGTTCTAGGCGCTTCAGTCCGGAACGGCGCGACTACTACGGTCGCAGGCTCGAATCCTACCTCGGACATGGATGTGTGTGATGTCCTTAGGTTACTTAGGTTTACGTAGTACTACGTTCTAGGGACTGCTGACCTCCGATGTTAAGTCCCGTAGTGCTCAGAGCCATTTTTGATCCTCTGTGGATAACTAAAAATTTTAACTTTCAAGAAATTAGCATTTCTACTGGTGTGATACCACCTTCCACATTTTCCCATCTACGTTAATCTCTTTATTTGTAAATAACCACTACACTCATCTAAATTTTCATTTAGGTACTCTAATACTTATCTGCCTGCAATTATTTTCTCCTCTAATGCTTCTTTCTGCGCCAATTAAATCACTCCTAATCCCAGTAGCAGGTGTCCTACTAACCCGCAGCATTTTCTGTAAAGGATCTTCCACAATTCTTTAGTCTTACTTTTTTTTGTGTTTCTTAATTTCGTACTTCGTCTGCCCACTTTTTAGCATTATTTTACTGCGTCATATTCCATATGCCTTTATTTCATATTCACTGGATTTCACTAGGTCCATACAACGCCGTGCTTTGTACGTACATTTCCATGGACTTTTTTTCCATTTCTGTGTCAACGTTTGATGCGATTATGTACTGTTACTGCACAAAGGTTTCTATGCTAGTGACTATATAGAGGGAGACAGCTAAACCGGACCGTCCTAAATGTAACCAGAAATATATCGAAGAGCGCTTTTTCCTGCGTTAACTGTGGCGGTGGCTAAGTCAGTGGAATTTATAATGAAACGCTCGTAAGTAATTTTGATCGTTATAGTCGCCGAATACGGCATTGAATTTGTTTCTTTCTAATAGAACTATAATACAGTTATTATATAGTTATTATATTATATCATAATTATCTCTGTGGCGTTTTAGAGAGGCTTCTAACAGAACTTAAATGACTTGACATGTATGGGATTTGATAAAATTGTATCAAGGTAACAGCTCCGCAAAACAGTGCGAGAAGAGCTTCCACAAACGTTTGCCCTATTATAACAACTGCAATGGAGTCCCGTCGATATCGAGGTTATTAGAGAAGAACAGGGAAGTAAATCTGTCGTTTCCTATCAAAGGAGCCATCCCGGCATTTGCCTGAAGCGATTCAGGGAAACCACGGAAAACCTCAATCAGGATGGACGGACGCGAGTTTGAACCACCTTCTTTCTGAATGCGAGTCCAGTGCTAACCATTGCGAAACATCGATCGGTACTATCTGTTATCAAACACGTAGCTCAGGTATGGTTCCTCTGTTTACCTGTGTACTTGAAACCTATAAGCTGTTCTAACAATCAGGTAGCTTGTTGGTAAAGATACTGAGACATTCACGGTGTGCACAACAGTCGAAAAAGAGGGGATCGTTGGTGGCGAATGTCGCCAAATTGTTAGAGCAGTGCTGCGATTGTGCGCAGAATAATATCCAGACTGTGCCAAGAACGCACGATCTGTCTTTCCAAACGCTATAAAAAATTTGATTTCAAACATGGCGGACAGCGGGAACCGTAAGTAAATTTAAAATATATGACATATACAACCAATCGGTTGTATAAGTTTATTGTCAAAATCTTGACTGGGTGACAGTATCACTAAGGTTCATGTGATCTGTGGACTTCCTTTCAACCTTCCCTTCTGAAGAAGATACTCTTAGTGGCACTGAAACCTGGTCAACGGTTTTGCAATAAACCTACCCAACAGGTTTGGTGTACACTTTACGTATCGAAGGTAAAGAAAGTGTTCTAGGTACTGGCGGTGTGGAGAAAATATACATTGAGGAAAAGAACAGCAATAGAGAAAAAAAAGGAACTAAAATTTTAGCAGCAGTAACACACAATGCGAACGTCGTTTAGAGACAAGTCGGCAGTCCTAGAGGTATCAAACAAACGAGCGTTCTGCGAATGCTACGTTCCAGTGCATTTCATCCTCTTCACAATCCGCTACACGTACAGCTTCATTGCAGTCACTTCGACAAATGGTTACAGTTCTTCCAATATTATCTACGAAAATTGCAAAGTAATGGGGCATAGCTCTGCAAAATTTTGTTCAAGGAAGAAGCATCGTGTACAAACCATGGACCAGTCAATCTTCTCAATATGTATAAGCTGAAAACCCATCCTGACTCAAAGAAATAGATGAAAACAACACTCTTAGTCTATCCAAGTTTGATGCGTGTTCTTAAAGATCCACATCATTCGTCCCTGTTTTATTCATGGGAATATAAATACACTCTAGTATCTGGAGTTCCTAAGGTACGCTGGTGTCACAGTTATTGGAAGACGTCCCACTGGAACAAAGAAATTATTGTGGTATCAACATAGTGGATGTCTATCCCATTCCGCCCAGAATACGCAAAATGGCCTGCACACTGTCCAAAATTAACACTTCTATAACTTCCTCCGTGACGAAAATTAAAATTAGAGTTCTATTACAGAAAACCAACGACTCCCGAAGGCATGAGCTGTCCTATACCAGGGACATGTGCTGCCTTTAACTCCAGATGGGATCCAACGTGTAGTATTGTTTCTCCAGAATCTGATTATAGCGTGTAGCAGTAATCAAGGTCAACATTATGAGGTCGTGATATACAGCAGTGATAATAAACACACAATCCGTACCTGAGTAACGGGTTTCCTTTCATCTGTTATACCAGGGCAAATTTCTGTGTAACTCCTTCTCCTGACGCAGGAACATTGGTTTACGGCACTGTTATCTTGATACCATTTGATCAAGTCCCACAGCAATTAAGTTCTCTTAACATCCTCTTTCAAAATCCACAGAAAGAAAGGATATAGTTCCGTTAGAATAAATATAAAAATGAAAATTAAAGCTGGTGCGTACAATGGTTCATATAGATTTCGAAACCAGATTTTAAAATGCAAAATTATCTTCTGGGAGAGTCGAGAACTCGGAACATAATATACGGATCATGAGCTGTAGATTACGAATGAATAAAATTCAGAATAATTGGAAATTAAGTATACAGGGCCTATATAAATTGAAACAACCGTATATTGTGGCGATCTTCAAAGAGATAATCGGACAAAGATTGACTGAAATAGGAAAAAGGAATATATCAGAGGAACGGCCAGTTTTTCTAGTGGAAACAATAAAGGCACCTGCGTTTCATGCAAGTGTAGTTACTAGGCTTAGTAGGTATCCATGGATATCGCACTAGATTTTGAATTTCATTCTTGAGAAAATATAAAAAATGCAGCGAATGAATCGGTAAAAGGAAATACAGCTAAAAATGTGATTTTCGAAAGTGCAGAACGGCACTTTAACAATGGTCGGAAGTGTACTGCAGCACTTAGGAAGAATGCAGGGGCTCCTACAAATAAACTGAAGAAACCTTCGGGAAAGTGAAAAAGGCTAAACGCTTCTGGGAGAATAAAAGAGAGTGCAACCAGAGAAGGCATTTTTTATTTACAAAATAAATACTTCGATTTCTACGTGTTGTCTATTTTAATAGACGTTAACACGAGCCCCCAATTATAATGTGCGTAGATACATAGATCAACAACGTCCGTGGTTGCATCTACCTCGTAGTCGGTGGTTATCCATGGTGCAGGTCTACCACTTCCTGTGTATGAGGTAATCTAACTCTCAACATTATTAATAACAAAAATTTTGAATAAACATAGTTGTTGTTGTGTTGCCGGTACATAAGAACATGAGATCGATGCTCTGAACGACTGAAGTAAATATCCTGATCTCTGAGTCTGCTACTAAATGTTGACGCATCTCCACGGAAGCCACGGTGCTTTCGTTATCTTGGAAACGTAAGCACAAATGCCGTTTGCCAAAACATCGCTCAAGACTCACCACAACAACCGCCCACGGAAGTGCTATTGCCATAAACGACATCTGTTCTCCATCCCGTTTCAGCTGTGGCTTCTGCTTCGATTTTAGGTGCAGTGACGACATTCTCAAGGAGTCAGACATGCCCTAAGTCAGAATTACGACGTATCTTATGACTCTAACTAAGTATTGTGTAGATTTAAATAACACAGACAGTTCAGAGTATACAAATGACATTTGAGATATAACTTCGTAATCGATTATCAATTATTGAAACGAGGTCGACGGCAATACCCAAACAAGACTCTTCGACGATAAGCTAAATTGATACCACTTGAATTCTGTTTATTGTAAAATATTAATGCATTATTTATTGCTTAATTACCCTAACCCGGAAACATAAGACATTTTAATATCAACAGCACAACGTTTCTGATAGCTTGATGATACCATAGATAGCATAAAAGCTTTCTGAAATTTCGTGTTAGGATTCCTGTAAGAAATCCTTATTTCTGATGTTGAAACCAGGTAACTTCATCACCTTTCATTTTATCATTACGAATTGAGGATCTACAACAATAGGCAACAATAATAGACTTAGTACTGTATTGACTTATTATAATAGGTTTCACGCGGACACACACTTGGCTAACACAAAAATTGTGTTATGTATTAATGAAGGCAGTTGTGGTGCAATATTGAAATTCAATTAAACTGTTCACCATAAGATCACCCAGCAAACACATGTGGACAGTAAATTTGAATTTTATGTCAACTGCAGCAATATCTCATCAAAAGTCCAAAACTGCGTGGTCTAACAAGCTCGCAAGACAAGTACAGTGTTAATATTTTTAAACCAGTGTAATTTTTTCTGTGTTTCATTGCCGTTAGGGATATCATACAATGAGAACAAAGCAATGTGTTGGACTACAGTGCTTACTGTCAAGGAGATCAAGGGAAAGTTATTGATTTATTTAACATTTAATGAACTCAGTAGTACAAATGAAGGAAAATGTAATAAAAGTATGTACTCAATAAAGGAAAGTGTAGGGAATTTAATTGTGATAGATGGTGTAGTTAACTGGAATGAACGGTGACAAAGCCTGAGCTGTACATATATAATATAGACCTCCTAGAATGTGTTACGGTAGTTGTATAAGGGTCGAAGCACAAGAAAGTTGCCCACACTTAAAGGTATAGACGTATGTACCTGACCGATCCATTCCTATTTTCACTGTAACGGTTTTTTCAGACTTTTCCATGAGCATGCCTAGATATTGTCTGCTTGTATGCTATGGTCGAACAGTCAACTTTTCAGATCCATTATTATAACGTCTAAAAATAAGTAAAGTGGGATTTTTTGCTGTCGTTTTCTGTGCTAGTTTCTCCCTGAAATTTTCTTTTTCTCACCTCAGTTTGAGCTACGTGTATTAAGAGACATTATATGACTGTATGTCACTGATATAGATGACCAATAGAGTGAAAATGGAATAATAAATACACACAGTGCTACGCTGTGTTTCATGCAATTTATGTTCCATTTTTGTTATATGGAACTGATACTAAATAATTTTTACTCGTAAGGAGAGAACTAAATGCACGGAACTCTATCACAAGAGTGAACAGGCTGCTGGAAGAGGCACCATATTTACTAGTCTGAAAGAAGCAATGTCGTCTAACAGATGCATCCCAGACAGAAAATGCTGAAGTTTTAGTAGCTTGTATATCGGCACTGAATGTAATAAATATGTCAACTTAAATATTATCACAAGACAGAGAGTGCAACAAGTTTCTGATCCGTGTTAATATAATGAACGAGTGTACTTAGTTTTGAATGGCTGCTGGCCGGCTGCGTACTTTTGTTAAAGTACGTACATCGAATAGCTATGACAGAGAGCTATGCGAGTTAGTAAAATTTCAAGGTCCTAGTTACAAAAAGAAAGGTTACAGTTAAAGGAATCGTCGGAGTTGAGGTTACTGTAGGGGGCACGAAACAGGACCCGAGGAAGGAAGAATTTCTATCGTCACCATATCTGAAGACCCACTCCGATACTCGTATAAAATGAACAAGGAAAACTAAATCGTGGTACACTTTACAAATAGCATCATACACACAACTCTTGAAGTTATTGCTAACAATATTCCTTGGTAAGCAATCGGTTTCGCACTTGGAACATTTACAAGTCAAGCTTGCGTTTACATCAACTGTTTTATTGGAATACAATGACATGAGGAAATCAGTAGTGTCAGAAACTCGAATGGATTTCGATAGGGATTAAACATGTTTATACAACACCAAACCATTTATAACTTTATCAAAACTGTGGAGCACAACTAACAGAAAATATTTTATTCGTTTTTCTGAAGCAAAGCAGAACTGGAGTCTCATTATAGTAATACTTAAATCAGAGACAGAAGAACTCCATTGTAACCGGAAGGAATCAACACAGAGGGTCTGTTTTGATGAAATTTGTCGTTTTTCCATTGTATAGCGGGAAGATCATAAAAAGGGTATATTACTGTTTTTCGTTGGTATAATGTTCTCAACTAATCCGGAGAAAGTGTGAAATCTACTAGACAAAAATCTGTTGCAGTAAATGAGTTTGATCCTTCTATTAGTATATATCTTTACCAATCGAGATAGTACTGGTGATGTGGTGTTACAGATTTGAGGATTTGCAGTACTTTGGAACAAATTAAACTACAAAACAGTAAAATCGTAGACTTTAAGAAAAACTGAATGTGAAATTCTATTTTGAGCAAACAATTCAGAATACATATTTCAGTAAGAGAAAGACCATTTGTATATCGTATACTTTTACTCATTGCTTCCGTAATATGTGTAGAATGGAGTATGTCAAGAAATACAGGGTGATGGGCTCAAACTACATTGGTACGATACTATTAAATTGCGATGCTTTACTCACAGCTCTATATGCAGAGGAATCTTTCAAATGTCTCTAAATCATATGGCACACTCATAAATTCATGACTTACAAATTTAAACTATCTTACTCTACAAAGAAATATCAGTCAGAGCTGTACTTAAAAGTAAATACCTGTTCCTTTTCCTCGACATCTTAACATTCATTAATCACTTGTGTAATAAAACGTTATAAATATTATGTGTAATTTCAACTGTCACAATTACGCCACTACTCTTTCATTCTCATACAAATCTCCGCTACACATTTCAGGGCGCAATGCAATCTGATAAGAGCAGATATATGATAGTACTATACTCGTAAAATTTAGAGGAAATGAAAGAAACATCAGTCTGTAAATGACTAATAGTACGAGTAGTTCTCTCTTTCTGGCCTGTGGCGTACAATTACTGACGAAAACATTTAAGCACCAACTAGACATGGTCCGATGTCAACGTAAGTTTGTTTATGAACATATCGTCGGGCGATACGTAAATGGCTGGAGCCACAATTCTCTGTTACAAACAGAACGACCATAGAGATCATTAGTGGTTGTCTTTAGAGCTGTTACGAAGCCCGACAGAGTACGTAAGGGGCGTCAACAGCATCATATGTTGATTGATCAGTGTGATGGACACGCAGATGCCACGTACTCGTATGAGACTGCGTTATAAGCACTTGACAGAGGATGAAAGGGCTTCATTGTTGATCTCCATTTGGCGACTGGTAGATTCAGGCAATATCCAGATTTGTTGGATATTTGGATGTGACAGGTACCCGAACACTGAATGGGAACGTGTGGACAGGCACACTCTTAACGACCAGAAAGTTGGATAGCCATGTTGTGCACCCAACGCACCCTGTCCCTCTCATAAGATGCTGCCGTTCGAAAACATGTGATGGATTGCCTGGAACATTCTGTGTCAGCTGGCGGCTGGCAGCACCCGAACAAGGGAAATATTGTCCCATGCGTAGATTGCCTCTAACAACACAGCGTGCGCGTTCTGAATGGTGCCGTGACCGGCAAGAATGGACTGCTAATGTTCAGCAATGAATCGCGGTTCTGCACCTTCCTGGATGTTCGTAGTCCGTCAGTATGGCAGCGACGTGGAGATAGGACCCAATCTTCCAATGTTATGGAGAGGCACAGCGGTGTTACTTCTCGTGTAATGGTGCAGGGACGCTGTGACTTCAGGTCATGACTGTAGTTACTGAGGGAACTCTGACAGCACGACGCTACGACACGGACATCTTGAGTCCTCATGTGTCACCTTTCAACAATTTTCAACATGGTAACGCTCTTCCACCCATGACATGTGTCGTTGTCTGTGTGATGTTGAGGTACATCCGTGGCCAGCAATCTCACCTAGTCTGTCCCTGAAAGAGCAGGTGTGGGACCAGCTTGAACAACAACTCTTTCACAATGGCTTCATTGACAGTTTGACTCGATTTTGTAATCACTGAAATAAGATCAAATACGCTACTAAATTTTTAGATTCATTTCGTTTCCTCCTCTTATTGATGGTTAATTTTCTTTGTCAGTCAGTGTGTTTTCATTTAGTGTATCAACTGCCCAATCTAAGTCTAGTTCTTCCAGAGTGACTTCATTGTAGAAGTAACATTTCTTACTACGAGCGACGGTGTTTCGTGGGTAGCGAGATAACTGTTTATACATACAGAACGGGCGGTTATTGCTCCGAATACTCCGGAATGGAGGAATAAGGCGGCCGAGGATGTAATCTACACACTTGGAAGCTGATCCTGGCTACGTTAAGACTTCGCAACTCACACTTCGTCGGCAGCAGTGCGCTACCTCCCTTTCTCACTGTGTGTAATCTGTTCCGATTAAAAGTTAGATTGCAGCGACTATTAATTACAAGAAGGGCGATCTCATTACACTGAAGTTAATCATTTAGTGAAATGATAATTAAATGGACACCCCTAGCTGCAAACAGGCATTGATATACTTCATTGCGGACATGTTGAAAATGTGTGCCGCGACCGGGACTCGAACTCGGGATCTCCTGTTTACATGGCAGACACTCTATCCATCAGAGCCACCGAGGGCACAGAGGATATTGCGCCTGCAGGGACTTATCCCTTATACGCTCCCCGTGAGACCCCACATTCCCAACATTTCCACAGCACTACATTCGTAGTGCGCCTAATAGATGTATGCCATCATACTCATTACTCGAGGCAGATTAATCTATCAAGTCCCGTAAGAGTTTGGGCATAGCGTGTGCGTTCGCACAAGACGGCTGCATGGTCATGAACGTAGCTGTTCTTTTGGGAACAGAAACTACCTTCATGGGCAAACATCTATTAGGCGCACTACGAATGTAGTGGTGTGGACATGTTGGGAATATGGGTCTGACGGGGAGCGTATAAGGGATAAGTCCCTGCAGGCGCAATATCCTCTGCGCCCTCCGTGGATCAGATGGATAGAGCGTCTGCCATGTAAGCAGGAGATCCCGGGTTCGTGTCCCGGTAGGGTCACACATTTTCAACATGCCCCCAATGAAGTACATCAACGCCTGTTTGCAGCTAGGGTTTCCATTTAATTATCATTTCATTCTAGCGAAAGCTGCATGGTCATCAACGGTAACTGTTCTTTAGGGAACAGATACTACCCTCATATACATAAATCATTTAGTGTTTTCCTTTTCTGTAACGAACTATGTAGCGAAGAAGAAACCATGTGCCACTTAACGGACTAACACATTACCACGGTCTGGCTATCAGTTGTAACTTTTGTTTTAGCAGAAGAGCCAACACCGTGTTACGAGTGGAGGCCGAATCCACGCGTTTTAGTTCACGCAGGCTGGAGTGAGGAGGGAAGAACTATACTGACGTGAGGTCTGGAACATGACAAGGAATGAGAATTCAGAAAGCGGACGTAATTAGTTTGATACTTAACTTTCATCCATTAATGATGAACGTCGCTCTTGACGGTACATGATTCACAATATTATCTGTTCAGAATACATTCTTGAAGATAGTAATTATAGTAACTGAATATGGCGCCTTGCTAGGTCGTAGCAAATGACGTAGCTGAAGGCTATGCTAAACTGTCGTCTCTGCAAATGAGAGCGTATGTAGACAGCGAACCATCGCTAGCAAAGTCGGCTGTACAACTGGGGCGAGTTCTAGGGAGTCTCTCTAGACTAGAACTGCCGTGTGTCGGCGCTCGGTATGCAATCACTAATAGTGGCGACACGTGGGCCCGACGTATACTAACGGACCGCGGCCGATTTAAGGGCTACCACCTAGCAAGTGTGGTGTCTGGCGGTGACACCACAGTAACCTTCCATGCCAACCGGATATTGGAAATTAATACGAGGCCAATCACGAAAGCTCATTCACTTGGTTGAGGACAATGGAACACATACAGTGTTACGGAGAAGAGCGAAGCTACAATGGTCAGACAAGACTAAAAAGTAACGGGTTTTGAATCGCGTCCATGTCTTTCCAGTATCAACCGTTGGATGATAAAGTAAGGAAGGAAGATTAGAGAGTTAATTTCCGTCAGCGAAGGTGCACATGGCCAGAGCAGGGCATCGAAGAAATCGTCCAGGTATTAGTGTTAAGCGATTTAGGAAAACCACACAAAACCTAGATTACGATCGCGGACTGGGTCTTTAACTGCCGTTCTCTCGAGTCTTGTGTGTGAATCACAGCGCCACCTCGTTCGACAATAGTCATAGGAACAATTGTGAAAGCAGTAAAGGGCAGATATACCAAGGACACGAAAACCATGTAATCTACCATCTTAAAACTTTCCGCAAGGATGATGGAGAAGGATAAACGGAAACGATCAAGTCAAAAATTGTAAGTGGAAGTGGTTCTGAATATGTCTAACGGTAGAATACACGCACCGTTACTGTTGTAACAGACGTTCCTAGAATACATCCTACTTGTTATTCGTCAACAGATGTGGTACCAGCATGATGGAGGCCTACCTCACTATGGAGTGAGGGCTCATGAACGTCTCGATCAGATAATACACTACTGGCCATTAAAATTGCTACACCACGAAGATGACGTGCTACAGACGCGAAATTTAACCAACAGAAAGAAGATGCTGTGTTATGCAAATAATTAGCTTTTCAGAACATTCACACAAGGTCGGCGCCGGTGGCGACACCTACAACGTGTTGACATGACGAAAGTTCCCAACCGATTTCTCATACACAAATAGCAGTTGACCGGCGTTGAATGGTGAAACGTTGTTGTGGTGCCTCGTGTAAGGAGGAGAAATGCGTATCATCACGTCTCCGGCTTTGATAAAGGTCGGATTGTTGCCTATCGCGATTGCGGTTTATCATATCGCGACATTGCTGCTCGCGTTGGACGAGATCCAATGACTGTTAGCAGAATATGGAATCGGTGGGTTCAGGAGGGTAACACGGAACGCCGTGCTGGATCCCAAGCCTCGGATCACTAGCAGACGAGATGACAGGCATCTTATCCTCATGGCTGTAACGGATCGTGCAGCCACGTTTTGATCCCTGAGTCAACAGATGGGGACGTTTACAAGACATCAACCATCTACACGAACAGTTCGACGACGTTTGCAGCAGCATGGACTATCAGCTCAGAGACTATGGCTGCGGTCACCCTCGACGCTGCATCACAGACTGGAGCGCCTGCGATGGTGTACTCAACGATGAACCTGGCTGCACGAATGGCAAACTGTTATTTTTTCGGATGAATCTAGGTTCTGTTTACAGCATCATGATGGACGCATCCGTGTTTTGCGACATCGTGGTGATTGGAAGCGTGTATCCGTCATCGCCATACTGGCGTATCACCCAGCGTCATGCTATGGGGTGCCACTGGTTACACGTCTCGATCACCTCTTGTTCGCCTTGACGGCACTTTGAACAGTGGACGTTACATTTCAGGTGTGTTACGACCCATGGCTCTACCCTTCATTCCATTCCTGCGAAACCCTACGTTTCAGCAGGATAATGCGCTACCGCATGTTGCAGGTCCTGTATGGGCCTTTATGGATACAGAAAATGTTCGACTGCTGCCCTGGCCATCACAATCTCCAGATCTCTCACCAACTGAAGAAGTCTGGTCAATGGTGGCCGAGCGATTGGATTGTCACAATACGCCAGTCACTACTCTTGATGAACTGTGGTATTGTGTTGAAGCTGCAAGGGCAGCTGTAGCTGTACGTGCCATCCAAGCTCTGTTTGACTCAATGCCCAGGCGAATCAAGGACGTTATTACGGCCAGAGGTGGTTGTTCTGGGTACTGATTTCTCAGGATCTATGCACCCAAATTGCGTGAAAATGTAATCATATGTCAGTATTTGTGCAATGAATACCCGTTTATCATCCGAATTTTTTCTTGGTGTAGCAATTTTAATGGCCAGTAGTGTACCTGAGGACTGGATAGCCAGACGAGGTCCTGTTTCGTGGCCAGTACGTTCATCTGACCTCATCACACTTGATGTATTTTTGTGGAGCCATGTGGATAACTGTGTACGAGATGGCTATCGATATTGAAGAGGCTCTTCTGGTAAGTTTCTCGTTGACTGCGATACTGTTCAAAGGAGGCCAGGGATACTGGAATGGGTACGACAGAGCCTTGGGCGAAGATGTAATGTCTGCATTGACGCTAAGGGACACTGTTCTGGACAACTATTTCGGCTGTAGTGGCTTGTGAAACATGTGAAAATAAATATAAATCATTGTTACTATACCGTAGACATAGAATTCCGGCCTCTCTGACATCGGTATACAGTACAAGTTTGCCACAACTAGTCCTTTAACACGTGAAATTATCTGAGGGTACTGGGGAGTATTCAGCGGGAATTGTGTACGCTATGGTGAGGATTCGGAAGTTGGGGCCGTTACTTTGAGTGCTCTGCGAAGCTAAAGCGGAATTTTAGCATATTTTCGCTTATATCTTTTCATTCGGTCATTTCCGTACTGGGATCCCTTACCTTAAATTAATACATACAACTTGTTCGTCATCCTTCAAAATTTGTAACACCACCACGGGATCACCCTGTATATCATAACACTGTAGAACCAAAATAGCGACATCTGTCAAATGCAGGTTTAAAATGTGTGAGTAAAGAATATATTTCCCAAAATGATGCTACTTATTTCTACTGATTTTTAACAGGAATGAAGAAGGTGAATAAGAAATCCAGCTAGTTTTAGTAAATAGTAGTTTTTAATTAAGTTTAATAAGGTTTCAACGTATTTTAACCCGTCTTCTTCAGAAGGACAAGCAATCTGCTAACAATACATTAATTACAATCAAAACATCATGGATCAAAATTACGTCTAATATCGAAACTGCTATATGCAACAAGTGCAGGTATGTCACCTACAACATGATACATGTGAACATAGTAAAAGTAGTACTTATAAACTTCGCATTAGCAGTCATGTGGAGATGTAGATCGCTCTACTAACTGACTCTGCTATTGTGAACGTTGCATTTACTTCTCTTCCTATGTTAGTACATATGATGTTGTTGGTGACATGGCTAGACTTGTTGTTGGCAGTAGTTTCTGAATGACATGTAGTTTTGGTCCATGATGTTTTGATTGTAATTTATGTTGGCTCACTGTGTGCTGTTTTCTTGTACTTCTGAAGAAGACGGGTTTAAATCATTGAAACCATCCATAAAGTTAACTGAAATCCACCATTTACTGTAAATGGTGGACTGTCTTATTCACCTGCTATACTGTAACTGTTGCTGAAGTGCAGCCATGTTCAAAATATAGAAATGAAGAAACTGTAGTGAACATTTAGAAAACCCCAAATCAGCGAGCTATTCTTGTAATGCTATATTTACTACACTGTGGGACTTATTAAGATAATTAATATTAACTACATTTTTGTTAAGTAAAAGCATATATACGTGCCATTAGGGATGAATGAAAATGAGTTGGTTCTTCAACTGTTGGAATGTAATTCAAGTCAGAGACAATAGCTTTAATTTCGCAACAGCTTAATATATTTTGGACTGTGAGTAGTTACTTAATAACTTAGTAACAACCAAAGGCGATTCGCATCTCGCCATCATTCTCCAATAATAAAAA
The DNA here is from genome assembly GCF_023864345.2 of Schistocerca serialis cubense. Taxonomy (NCBI): domain Eukaryota; kingdom Metazoa; phylum Arthropoda; class Insecta; order Orthoptera; family Acrididae; genus Schistocerca; species Schistocerca serialis. The sequence continues at coordinate 4,294,154 of NW_026048455.1, read as the reverse complement.
TGGAACAGTATAATATGCTTTCTATTATCCAAAATCTCATTTGCTCTTTCCTTGGCGTTGGTTATTATTTTAAGACCAATGGTACATTGGCAGGCACACACTTCAGCGGGTATTATTAGCGAGCACTGAATGACTGATTTGCTGCATTCAGGTGCCCTGGGGAGTTCCCTTTATGTACTTATATTTGAGATGGCGGGCAGCGGCTGTTGTGTGTATGGCCTGATTCAGCAGGAGAGGGCTCAGTGTCTAACATCAGTTACACTGATCATCATTGCCTATACTCCCAACAAAAGCTTGAGCCAACTTCCAAAAATTTTTTAAATGTTCCTCAGCAAATTTAGCAGTAAAGTGTTTAAAACCAGGAATATGTGTAAGTGCCCCCCCCCCCCCCTTACCTCATATTTCGAAAATATACTCCAATATTGTTCTCACGCCTGATGAGACTGATTTGATATTCATCTTGATTAACAAATTTTACGCTAACATCTCACTTTTTATCGAATTAAGACCTTTGCTTCCATGCTCAGAAGTACACATGTGGCAAGTAACTAGTAGCAAATACCGTAATTGCTAGTAGATTTACAATTATTGCCAATATTGTGATTGGGTAGGCATTCCCCGCATAATAATTGTTTGCAGTGTCCTTAGTTTTGCTACCGAATCCTAAAATCAATATGACTTGATATTTCGATGATTCATCTGGAGAGGCGTTGTTGTTGCTGGGTCCTACCGGAAACGAATGCGAAGACTAGAACCCGTGCTCCTGAACAGAGTTCTGTACAGTACACGGGGAATGCGCTACCCACCTCCAGTGCTGTCCACAAGATTGAGCCGGCGAGTGTGGCCGTGCGGTTCTAGGCGCTTCAGTCTGGAACCGCGTGACCGCTACGGTCGCAGGTTCGAATCCTGCCTCGGGCATGGATGAGTGTGATGTGCTTAGGTTAGTTAGGTTTAATTAGTTCTAAGTTCTAGGGGACTAATGACCTCAGAAGTTAAGTCCCATAGTGCTCAGAGCCATTTGAACCAAAGACTGAGCTTGTGGCGCCGCCCGTAGTAAACACAGTTACCGAAGATGTATCGCATCAAAAATCTTCGGTCGTGTCGGCTACAGGAAAGAGCGTCATGCTTTGATACTGGATAATGCAGGGTTCAACGTCCTGATAGGAGAATACCCTTATCTCTGTTACTGAAATTGTGCGCCAGCCTAATTTCCGTTGACTTATAAACATTGTCCCAAAGACCGAACGTACCGGCAACTGTCAGGGTCGTGTCAAATTTCACCTAGTGTACCTCGTTTCAAGAACGCTCCGCAACACTTGATTTTACAGTTTCTCTCTCGTGTGACGGCCGTGTGCCTCGCTTCTATCCTGAACAGCACTAATCGAACGGCTGTTGTAAGCCTTCCCATACTGACACACAATTTTGTGTATAACAGCCTTCCTGAGCTCCAAATCATTCTCGAAAGTGCCAAGTAGTGTGCTAATATAGGCAGGTGACAGAACACTCTCTTCACATCAAACCTTCAAAATCTTTCAGTCTTAAGGAATAAAGGTCAAAGATCCACGCTCCCCTAAATGCACTTCTGGAGATTCCTCAAATTTCATGGCCCGACGAATCCGTTACTCGGATTACACATTTTCCTTAATCACAGATGCTAAGTGTGCAAGTTATTTTGTTGCGTCGTCCACGTGGGAAAATGAAAATGTTCTGTCCCACATGCAATGAGAACGCCACCGCATGGGTACGATGGATCGTAGCAGTAGCGTCTCTACTGGAGATGGCGGACAGATGGGTAGCCGAGTCACGTCGGGTGTCGTACCCTGTAGGAAACCTGCTGAGAAAACAAAATATTGCTTATTTCGATGGTAAGCTCTCGGGTATTCTCCTGCAAGGCAGTGTTTGGCGAAGAGGACAAGTATGACATTCGTCGAAACAGTGTAGTATCTTAACACTCTTACACAGCTCAAAACATGAAAGCTTTCAGAAGTAGCAGACGCTGGTGAAGTCTGGATTGTAATATTTCTGGTATATCTTACAGAGCCTGCAAACTGTTACACTCAGTCGTAAATCTTCTTGTCGTCAGGCTCATCATTTGTCAATGTCACCGTCTTTACGCTGTCAATATACAGGCGCACCCCAATATCAGCGAATAGTACTGGTCTGAGTTACTGTTATACTAACTAGCGTAACAGAACAGTTACTTCCGAGCTAAGACATTAACAGAGCTCACTGTAGCATTACGTAGTGTATGGTTACTGTCTCAGTGATGCGTAAGCAGTACTGCAGTTCCAATACCTTCTCAAAAGTAGCCATTGTTAGTAGACATCAAAATTTGTTGTGGCCACTCTTCCACTTTGGGACGACTGAGCTCTCTGGATACATTCTATGAAATACAGCCTGTATCAAGAACGACGTTGTACTATTGTACATATAAATAATATATTTTCCATCTGATTTTTCGATAAACTAGTGTAATTGATGTTCTGATTTCATTTGTTTTTTGTTTCATGCCATTGTGTTAAGAAAACTGTAAACAAGTTTCAATGTGAAGATTAATGTTTATGTCAAATGTCAAGTAATATTGTGATAGACTTGAAATGTAACAAATTTTGGAACTGTTGTAAGATGTTTAAAATTGTCATTGTGCGTATGGTCCATACGTAGGCAATGTGTTACGATATGTAGAATGCAGAACCTCGGGTGAGTACCCGGCCTGTCAGGGACGGGTAAAAGGTCGATGACCGGCGAGCGCGGGAAAATGCACGCGAGCACTGCACGGCGCAACGGGTTCAGCAGCAGTAGCAGTTGGAGTTTGGCACTGGTTTGAGCAACACCTTCTGGAGCGAGGAGGCTCTCCTGGAAGACGTAGATTCACTGAGCCTCGGGTATGCCGTTCCAACGCCCACACAGCATGGCAAAATTCCATAGGCACTAAATGGAAAAGTATTGCGGCGCTAAGAAGAATTAAAGTGCCGATACATCAAGAGCCATAGCTGTGGTTGTATGTGTGCTCTGTGCCTCGCCATCTTGCCGCCCGCCAACCGCCGCATCGATACAAGCAGGTTGAAACATTTAGTACTGTATTCGTAAGGACCATAGAGTGAACTGTTCAATAGTAACCTAAATTTTACCACAACTTTCCCATCATTTAATTATCCTCACAACTAACCTAGACAGGGTCCTTTCTAAATGTTGTGCAATCCGAGTGTCCCGAAATGAAAAATTAAATTTTGTGTTAATAATAATTACTTGCAGACGTAGCTATGTTAGAATGGTGTGTAAAGAACTGTTGTGTTAATGAACCAGTAAACGAATAACGACAGTCTAACGAAGTTCAAAGATAACTTTAATATTGATATAGTAATGAAGTTTAATTATTTCGAGACAGACATAAAGGTATTTAAATGAGCAGTAAATAAGATGAAAAGAGTAGTAACATATATACTGGAAATCCTGAACGCATAATAAATTCAGTAATCAATTTTTTTAATACAGTGATCATAGCAGTTTCAGCCCCCCCCCCCCCTTTTATTCATTTGAATTCTGAAGTATTCTAAATTGGTTTGACTAGCAAAAATTAAAGTCAATATAAAAATCAAAATTTATCATTGATTTATCTTTATCAAAATTGATATTTTGTGTGTGGCTCGAAAGTGCTATTTCTAGGGTACGCTATGCCCGATTTTAATCAGATTAATAGACAGTATAAAATTTTGTAGTATCCATTATAGTGTAGTGTTATGTATTCATGGTTTTTTTTCATATCAGTAGAGAACGTGAAACTATCAGTTCAATAGATTTTCTGGTTCTAAAATTCTACTATATTATGCAGTATTACTACTTGTTGTTTTGAATGAATATATACCAACTTGTACAGGGAAGAAACTCAGTTAATGCCTAATTAGGCTGGTGACCGTATTATTATTAAATTGGTAGCATCTTCAGTGTTGCTTTTTGCCCATCCTAACGTGTAATTGCATTTCGGACTTGGTCGACGGATCATTGTTATTACAGAGTGGGTATAAGTCTGATTTGCCACCATTTAGGTACACGCGGTCGATATCTATACGAAAATTCCTTTCTCATAAGGTGAACCCCGCTCAACTACCATAGTACAGGCTTTAACGAGTATTGTGTGCCCCACGCGCACGTTACAAGTGGCTTCCCGGTGACAGAACATCCAGTTGTTGTCGGTCACAAATTAACGTGAATACCTAACAGTGGATGTTCAGTGACACGAATTGCAATATTATTCAGTAAAGTAAATAGCAGTGAACGTCAAGTACGGTAGTGAGGTATAATTTGCGTTAGGTATGGACAAGAACGTAGACACAGTAGACGTGCCGAGCGTGATGGACGATGCGGGTGGTAATGACAGGAGTTTACGCGGCCAGGTAACAGATGGCGTTAGCGGAAGCCAATTGGCGTACATACAATACCACGAACATGTTAACGAACAGATTGAAATTTCGAGATTGACTAGAACACAGCAAGGAATAAAACAGGAAGTAGAGGATGACTTTGTAGATGATAGTGGGTACGTGAACGAATCCACTGATATGTTTGATGCACCACAGATAAAGAAAGAACCGAAAGAAAATTTTGAAATAGGATCGGAATACACCGATTCCGTAGAACAAAACTGTGAAAATTTTAAGCATGAGCGACTTATTTGAACGATTAACCAAACAAATTGCAGGACAGAGTGAGTAGCTCAAAACACAGAATGATCAGCTTCAAAAACAAGTTAGTAATCAGGTTAGTCAGCTAAAAACACACGTTGACGAGAAGCTTAAAACACAAGTTGGTCAGCTTAAAGCACAGCTCGAAGAACAAGAAATTATAATTAGTAAACAAATAGAACAGGTGGAACAAAAATTGGGTAATTTAAGTTCTGCAGTAAATACTATGAAGTCTGATATTGACAGAATTAATAAAAATATGAATACTATGCAAGGGGAAATTGACGACATTAACAGTAGGTTTGATGTTGAAATTCTCAACATCCAAGAGAAAGTAGAGCCTCTAGTTGAAACAGAAGTAGACGAAAAAGTTTTCGGCCTTAAAACTGAGATCGTAAGCGAGTGCCAACATGGAATATCACAGTTGAAAAAGGCTGTTTCAGATACTGAAAGAAATTTAGGCGAAAAAGTTACCGGATGTGTACAAAAGCGTGAACAAAATGCATCGAAAATTCAAGGCAAAATGTTCGATCTCGAGATTAAAATCAACGATAGGCCTGTAATGGTATGCCACTTAGGAAGCTGTTGGAAGGTGAGGAACGCTTCCATCCCGCCAAAAAACATAACCGATGGCATCCGTTAGATTTCATCAAAAATTGCGAGAGGAGGTTTCCTAGACACTTGTCTGGTCAGGAAAAGATAAACGTAGTAATTAGCGCCTTAGCAGGTGACGCTAAGCGCTGGGGAGTTAATTTGAATACCGAACTAATGACGTTCGAAGAGTTTAAACAAAAGTTTATGGAAGAATACTGGTCCGAACAAAAACAGGATCATTGGTGGCGCGAGTTTATTATGGCCAAACTTCATGATAACAGGGGCAGGAACTCCCGGAAAGATTTCTGCGAATATTGGTACCGAAAGTTGACACATATAAGAGGGACAAGATCCGATTCTGAAATCGTATGGGAGCTATATAAAAAGCTTACAAAAGATTCGAAGATATATGTGGGAAGCAATCATCGCAGCTTCCAACCGTTTCTCGAAAGGGTCGAAGACGAAGACCACTGGCGCGAAAGTCATCAGTAGGTAAAATATCGCAATTAGCTGTATTACCATTATTTGCACTAGTACCGAAATACTCGTCATCTGAACTATCGTCAGAATCCGACCATTCTGGATTGCTTTCAGGTTTTAACATAAAAGCTTTTCTGAGACAGGCACTAAGTTCTTCCTCTGCATTTTCATCAGGCTTTGATTTTAACTCAAGATTCTCTTTAGGCAAAACGACCTCATTATCAGCTTTACTCACATCCACTGTTACTTCATATTTAGTGTAATCCTCGTGGACTTCAGTTACTATTAGGTAACCTGCCCTTTCCCCTCGGTGCCTTTCGGTAATGGCTTGTACTGTTGGCGGATCGTTAACAGAAGTTACTTCCTCGTCAATGCTTAGGATTTCATCCTTCAATTCCTTCCTATCTTTAACCATCGTCCTATTGGCAACACGCATACTTTGCGCAGCGTTATTTACTCTCTCCTCTTTAAATTCGGGCCACGTCACCTTACCGACGTCCCTACCATCTCCTTTTTCACTAATTAACCTCCTAGCCTCATATTCCTTCTTAAAATCCTCCCACTCACATTTCTTAAGGCCCTTGTACAGATCGTTGATCTGCACACACCAATCAGCTACTTCTGCTAATTCATTCTCGCCATTTACTTCATTGCTAACACTGCTAACTGCACCTCTCTGTGTATCCACTGTTCCATCCACTATTTCCTTCGCCATGGAATTACCACTCGCAATATATTCACCAGCTCTTACGGAAATGTTTGTACCTAATTCTGCCGCCTTGCTAGCGACTTCTCTCTGAACAGCTGTTCTGCTGGCTGGGCCGTTGCCCTCTGATGCTCCAGTCGCCTGTTAACATGTATCGCACTGCGCGGCGAAGATGAATCATCTGCGCACACACCTGACGCTTGTTTCGCAACAACACACTGCTTCGTTCCACACCTATCCTTAACCTGTCTCATAACTTTACTGTCAGTCCGGTAATGTTTCTTAAATCGGGGCCAGTATGTTCTGTCTGCTTCCGTTTGGCCCGCAACGTTTGCAGAAATCAGTTTCCCGCGTCATTATTTTGCGCGGTGAATCCTCTACCGCAGCCTGGGTAACCTCCTCTTCCTCTTCCTCTGCCTCTACCTCTCTGTATCATGTTGACGCGAAAACTATCGCTGTCATTCCTCTCATCAAATGGCTCTGAGCACTATGCGATTTAGCTTCTGAGGTCATCAGTCGCCTAGAACTTAGAACTAATTAAACCTAACAAACCTAAGGATATCACACACATCCATGCCCGAGGCAGGATTCGAACCAGTGACCGTAGCGGTCGCTCGGTTCCAGAATGTAGCGCCTAGAACCGCACGGCCACTCCGGCCGGCTTCCTCTCACCATTATTATGGTTACTCCTGTTACTAAAATTCTGCTAATTGGCACGACTTTCGCGCCAATGGTCTTCGTCTTCGACCCTTTCGAGAAACGCTTGGAAGCTGCGATGATTGCTTGCCACATATCTCTTTGAAACATCTGGAAGCCTTTTATATAGCTCCCATACGACTTCAGAATCGGATCTTCTCCCTCTTAAATGTGTCAACTTCCGGTACCAATATTCGCAGAGGTCTTTCAAAGAATTCCTGCCAATGTTTTCATGAAGTTTGGCCATGATAAACTCGCGCCACAAACGATCCTGTTTTTGTTCGGACCAGTATTCTTCTGTAAACATTTGTTCAAACTCTTCGAACGTCATTAGTTCGGTATTCAAGTTAATTCCCCAGCGCTTAGCGTCACCTGCTAAGGCGCTAATTACTACGTTTATCTTCTCCTGACCAGATAAGTGTTTAGGAAATATTCTCTCGCAATTTTTGAAGAAATCCAATGGATGCCATCCGCTATGATTTTTGGCGGGATCGAAGCGTTCCTCACCTTCCAACAGCTTCGTAAGTGGCGTACCATTACAGACAACACCAGGCCTATTTTTTGATTTTACTCTCGATCATCGAAAATTTTGCCTTAAATTTTCGATGTATTTTGTTCACACTTTTGTACACATCCGATAACTTTTTCGCCTAAATTTCTTTCAGTATCTGAAACTGCCTTTTTCAACTGTGAGATTCCATGTTTGCATTCGTTTACGATTTCTGTTTTAAGACTGAAAACATTTTCGCCTACTTTTGTTTCAACTAAAGGCTCTACTTTCTCTTGGATGTTGAGAATTTCAACATCAAACTTACTGTTAATGTTGTCAATTTCCCCCTGCATAGTATTCATATTTTTATTAATTATGTCAATTTCAGACTTCATAGAATTTACTACAGAACTTAAATTACCCACCTTTTGTTCTACCTGTTCTATTTGTTTACTAATTTTAATTCCTTGTTCTTCGACCTGTGCTTTAAGCTGACCAACTTCTGTTTTAAGCTGCTCGTCAACGTGTGTTTTAAGCTGATCATTCTGTGTTTTGAGCTGCTCACTCTGTCCTGCAATTTGTTTGGTTAATCGTTCAAATAAGTCGTTCATGCTTAAAATTTTCACACTTATTGTTCTACGGAATCGGTGTGTTCCGATCCTACTTCAAATTTTTCTTTCGGTTCTTTCTTTATCTGTGGTGAATCAAACATGTTAGTGGATTCGTTCACGTACCCACTATCATCTACAAAGTCATCCTCTACTTCCTGTTTTATTCTTTGCTGTGTTCTAGTCAATCTCGAAATTTCAATCTGTTCGTTAACATGTTCGTGATATTGTATGTACGCCAATTGTCTACCACTAACGCCATCTGTTATCTGGCGGTGTAAACTACTGTCATTGCCAGCCGCATCTTTCATTACGCTCGGCGCATCTACTGTGTTTACGTCCTTGTCCACACCGAACGCAAATTACACCCCTCTACCGTACTTGTCGTTCACTGCCATTTACTTTACTGAATAATATTGCAATTCGTGCCACTGAACATCCACTGTTCGGTATTCACGGTAATTTGTGACCGACAACAACTGGATGTCCTGTCACTGGGAGCCACTTGTAACGTGCGGGTGGGGCACACAATACTTGTTGAAACCTGTACTATGGTAGTTGAGCGGGGTTCACCTTATGAGAAAGGATTTTCGTATAGATATCGACCGCGTGTACCTAAATGGTGGCAAATCAGACTTATACCCACTCTGTAATAACAATGATCCATCGACCAAGTCCGAAATGCAATTACACGTCAGGATGGACCAAAAGCAACCCAGAAGATGCTACCAATTTAATAATAACACGGTCGCCAGCCTAATTAGACATTAACTGAGTTTCTTCCCTGTACAAGTTGGTATATATTCATGCAAAACAACAAGTAGTAACACTGCATAAAATAGCAGAATTTTGGAACCAGAAAATCTCTTGAACCGATAGTTTCACGTTCTGTACTGCTACGAAAAAAACCGTGAATCCATAACACTACACTATAATGTATACTACAAAACTTCATACTATCTATTGATCTGATTAAAATCGGGCATAGGTTACCCATGAAATAGCACTTTGGAGCCACATGCAAAATGTCAATTTTGATAAAGATAAAAAACTGGTAAATTATGACTTTTATATTGACTTTAACTTTTGCTGGTCAAACGAATTTAGAACATTTTAGAATTCAAATGAATAAAAGGGTAGGGGGGGGGGGACCCTGAAACAGCTATGATCACTGTATTAAAAAAAATTGATAACTGAATTAATTATTCATTCAAGATTTGCAGTATATAAGTTACTACTCTTTTTATCTTATGTATTACTCATTCAAATACCTTTATATCTGTCTCGAAATAATTAAACTTTATTACTACATCAGTATTAAAGTTATCTTTCAACTTCGATAGACCTTTGTTATTCATTTACTGGTTCATTAACAAAACATTCTAACATAGTTAGGTCTGCAAGTAATTGTTACTGACACAAAAGTTAATTTTCCATTTCGGGACACTCGGAATGCACAACATTTGGAAAGGATCCTGTCTAGGTTAGTTGTGAGGATAATTAAATGATGGGAAAGTTCTATTAATGTTTAGGTTATTATTGAATAGTTCACTCTATGGCCCATACGAATACAGTACTAAAAGTTTCAACCTGCTTGTATCGATGTGGCGGTTGGCGGGCGGCGAGATGGCGAGGCACAGAGCACACATACAACCACAGCTATGGCTCTTGATGTAGTGCCTATGGAATTTTGCCATGCTGTGTGGGCGTTGGAACGGCATACCCGAGGCTCAATGAAGCTTCGTCTTCCAGGAGAGCCTCCTCGCTCCAGAAGGTGTTGCTCTATACAGTACCAGACTCCAACTACTACTGCTGAGGCCGTTGTGCCGTGAAGTGCCCGTGCGCATTTCCAGCGCTCGCCTGCCATCCACCTTTTACCGCTCTCTGACAGACCGGGTATTCACCTGAGGTTTTGCATTCTACATACCCTAACACATTGCCTACGTATGGACCAGATGCACAGTTACAATTTTAAATATCTTACAACAGTCTCAACATTTGTTCCATTTCAATTCTATTACAATATTGCTTGACATTTGACATAAACATTAATATTCACATTGAAACTTGTTTACAGTTTTCTTAACACAATGACATGAAACAAAAAAGAAATGAAAGCAGAACATCAATTACACAAGTTTATCGAAAAATCAGACGGAAAGAAAATTACTTATATGTACAATAGTACAGCGTCGTTGTTGTTACAATATGAAAGAGGTTTCAGGAAAAAGGAAAATTGAACAAATATGTAAAAACATGTGGTACCATCAGAATGAGGATCCGACATGGAAATCCGTGAAGGTAAATTTTGACAGTGTGCAGCATCCTCAAATTAAGAAATACTAGAAAATCTTTAAATGCATTTTATACAGGAGAAAAGAATTAGTCACTGAGAAATGGAGAGTATGTTGACCACACCAGTTTGATACTGATGTCATAGACTATTTCCATTTAGCATTGGGGCATAGTGGGCCAAAGAAATGTTTGGATAAACTGAATAATGTAATAGTGATTGCTGGTAGTGTCAGTAAGAAGGTAAACGAACGAATTTAGTCGTGTGATGTCTGTCAAAGGGCCAAAGTACCTAACAGAATTAGTAGAGGTCCAATGCAAAGTACATTACCTGAGGACGCCCTAGAATTATTATCAGTAGATTTGTATGGTCCCCTCCCGAAGACTTCGGGAAATTGTGCATATATTTTAGTAATTTTGGAAGTATTCTCAAAGTTTGTGATATTCTACCCCTTGAAAAAGGCAACAGCAAAAGCTGTATTTAATAGGATGGTCGAATACTTCAGAACCATCGGGAAACCCAAGGCACTCCTATCTGATAATGGTCTCCAGTTCATATCCAAAATTTGGAAAGAAGGAATGGAGCAAAATGGTATGGAGGTTAAATATATCTCAGCCTACCACCCAGCTAGGAACCCGGTTGCAAGGTACATGCGAGAAATCGGGAGATTGTGTAAAACGTACTGCAGTCATAACCATAGAGCCTGGGGCAGATTTACATCAGACTTTGAGAATGTCATGAACACTTTACATCATGAATGTACTGGGTTCCCACCGGAAGAAATTTTGTTAGGCAGCAGAATTAAAAGTTTAATCTAGATCTAAAAGACATGATTTATTTATTTATTTCGAGTCAAAAACATTACAACAATATTTACAATATATACAATATAACAAATCAGGTCAAATCATAAAAGAACAAACTAAACGGTATTAGCCCAAAATTGTGCAACGGCAGCAGCATTGTCTGAAACATCAACAAGCTCTTGTGTGGAACATGATACAGGACATCTAGGACAGTTAATTAAATGTTTGGTTGTCTGTTCTTCTCCGCAGTCACACAAGGTGGAAGATTCCTTCATGAAGCCCCATTTAAACAGATTGTCCTTAGTTCGTCCGACGCCACTCCTGAGCCGATTTAGAGACTTCCACACTGTCCAGACTTGATTTCCACCAGGAGGAAGGGTCTCAGAAGGAGTCATCCAATCGTTACTGTCAGATTTTGCTGTCCACTGAGATAGTCTGGCTGCTCCAGTCCGACCGGTGAGGGGTGTAGTAGTTCTCATGAAGCTCCTCCTAGATTTGAGTCTACTAATTGGTAGCTGGTATCCATGTAGCAGGTGATCGGTGTTATGATCTGCTTTATGTCTCTCAAGTTTGGCTGCGACTTCACGCCTTATGTCTGGAGGAGCAATACCTGCTAGTTTATGGAGTTTATCAATAGGTGTAGCTTTGAGGCATCCCGTTACTGTCCTGCAGGTTTCGTTCAGGGCCACATCAACCTGCTTTGCATGAGATGACTTGTACCATACAGGACATGCGTATTCAGCTGCGGAATAACACAAGGCCAAGGCTGATGTTCTTAGTAGTTTGGGATCTGCACCCCAAACGCTGCCAGTGAGCTTCCGCAGGATGTTGTTACGAGCAGCAACTTTCTGCTTGGTGTTAGTGCAGTGTTTTCTGTAGGTCAACGTTCGATCTAAGGTGACACCCAGATATTTGGGGTAGAAACAATGTTCAAGCTCTTGATCTTCCCAAAACACTGTAAGTTTTCTATAGGCCTCTCGATTGCGTAGGTGGAAAGCACAAACTTGAGTTTTAGCAGGGTTCGGTCTTAAGTTATTGACTCTGTAGTACTCAGATAGGTCCTTGAGAGCAACAGTAAGCTGGTTTTCTACTGTGTCAAAATCTCTGGCTTGTGTGACTAAGGCAAGATCATCTGCATAGATGAAACTCTTTGTAAGAGAAGGTTGAGGCTGGTCATTTGTAAATATGTTGAACAATATGGGGGAAAGGACACTACCCTGAGGCAAGCCATTCCTTTGACTTCTCCATCTACTCTTTCTTCCTTGGAACTCCACATAGAATCGCCGGTTTTCCAAAAGTGTCTGCACAGTTCTGGTGAAATTAATGTCTCTAGTGATGTAGTAGACTTTGTGCAATAATTGTCGATGTTGAATGGTGTCATATGCTGCTGTGAGATCCACGAAGACAGCCCCGGAAATGTATCCTTTCTCATATCCCTCTTCAATATGTTCAGTCAGATTAAGGACTTGTGCTGTACAATTCTTTCCAGGTCGGAAACCTGCTTGTTGAGGTATGAGTTGTTTTTCAACAATGGGAGTGAGTCTATTTAGCAACATTCTTTCATAGATTTTATACAAATGGCAAAGGAGCGAAATCGGTCGGTAGTTCTTGGGATCAGCTGCACCCTTTCCAGGTTTTAGTAAGGGAATAACTTTAGTTTTCCTCCAGATGGCAGGGATCTGTTTCCGCTTCAGACAACCATTGTAGAATTGCAGAAGCCATCTTTCCGTGATGGGACCAAAATGTTTAATTTGCTCAATCATTAGGTCGTCTAGACCAGGCGCTTTACCATTTTTGCATTTCTGAATTGCGGTTCTGAGTTCTTGTAAGATGAAGTCATTTGATATATGGTTGTTTTCACGTTCAGGTTCTCTTTTGAGTTTTGTTCTATCTTTAGAACAATTGACCCTTCCATTCTGAACTAGATGATGAGCAATTTGATCTGGTGCAATGTTTGCATGGCCATGATTGTGGACAGGGTCGTTGTTCAGGCGTCGCAGCAACTGCCAGGCTTTCTGACTGCTTTTAGACATATCAAGGTTCTCGAGTAGCTCTATCCATCGTTCTTTTTTGGATTTGGCTAAGGCTGAGGATAAATTTTGGCCAGCAGTTAAGGTTTCAATGCTGTAAGGATTATCATTGAAAAGTTGGATATAGTTATGTAGATGCTTCACGGATTCTTCTGTCAAGCCAGGTATGTAGTTAACTCGACAGCCTCTGGGAGTTGAGAGTCTTGAGCATCTTTTCACGGCTTCTACAAACTCATCATAGTTGGAAACTGAGGGTTCTATGCGTGAAACTTCTGAGTCAAGGAGATCAGCAAACTTCTGCCAGTCTGCTTTCTTGAAATTGTATCGCCTTCGGAATGATGTGATTCTAGGGGTAATGGCTGCAAACACTTGGCAGCCTATGGGGCGGTGTTGAGTATTTGGTATCGGATTTAGAACAGTTTTTCTGCATTGGTGAGCTATGTTCTCGCTAACAAAAATTAAGTCGGGGTTATACCCACGTTTCCAACGCCCACTGTTAAAAGATGGTGGGAGTTTATTATCATGGACAAGATTAAGATGGTTGGTATCAGCCCAAGTCAAAACTGCTTCACCATTACTGTCGTCCTCAGCATAACCCCAAACACTGCTATGACTATTGAAATCTCCAACAATAAAGTGAGCTTGTTGATTGGTGTAGTTGTCTGTAGGTGAAAATTGGAAATCTGCTCCTGGGGGTTTGTAAATTGACGACACAATACAACCATTCAGTTCTACAGACAGTATTTCAATATTGTTGAATTCTGTAAGTGAGGTAGAGAGAACAGCTATATCGTTCCTCACAAAGATAGCACTGCCATATTGTCTATGGGGTCGCTCAACTGCCAGTTTCATCCCAAGGATTTTTGGTCTTCTCATGGTGTCATCTCGATGGGTTTCTTGTATACATAAAATATCACACCTAGGTTCCTTGGCAATATGTTGCAGGAGTTCTTCTTTGGCAACAGACAATCCTTCTATGTTGATTGATACAATCACAAGGTGAGGTCTTGATAAAGACCTTTGGTTTCCATTCATAGTGAAACCTATAATGCAATGCTTTTGGAATGCTGACGTTCAGTTCAGTACTGGAGAATCTAGTCCAGTACCTATGCAGGGGCACCACGTGCAGGAGTCAGCTTCACCCCCAAAAAAAAAAAAAAAAAAAAAAAAAAAAAAAAAAAAAAAAAAAAAAAAAAAAAAAAAAAGACATGATAAAAACCTGAAAGTTTCAAAATTTAAAATTGGGGACTATGTTCTTTTAAAAACCCACGAAAAATCTAGCGAACTGAACCACGAAATTTTCAAGTTTAAATGTATTTATAATGGACCTTATATAATACAGAACATTCCACACGATAATGCTTACTACCTGATCTACTCAAAATCCAAGAGATCTTTAGGTGTAAGAAACGTTGTGGACCTGAAACTGTATGTTCCTAGGAGTGAGTGACCTAAGTAAACTCAGAAAGCAATCTGCAGTAAATGTGTTGTATCTTACGATGAAATTATTTTATTCTAAATGTAACAAATATTTGTAAATGTATGTATACTAATGTCAGTGTGCTAATGTACTTACGTAAGTTTCAGATTACCAAACGTACTATAAATGTGAAAACGATGGAAAAAAGGGCTGAAAAGAAAATCAAAGGTTGCAAGCCAAATAAAGGATGGGACTGCAAAAAATCAAAGTGGGCAGTATGTGAGTCATGATATAAAGGACTGCCACACACCAAAAAAGGCAGATAAATAGTCAAAGAAGAATTGTAAGTGTGGTACAGGTGATGTGATAAAATGATGCGAAATGGACTGCCCAAATCTGAATAATAGGCAGGAAATACACTCCTCGAAATTGAAATAAGAACACCGTGAATTCATTGTCCCAGGAAGGGGAAACTTTATTGACACATTCCTGCGGTCAGATACATCACATGATCACACTGACAGAACCACAGGCACATAGACACAGGCAACAGAGCATGCACAATGTCGGCACTAGTACAGTGTATATCCACCTTTCGCAGCAATGCAGGCTGCTATTCTCCCATGGAGACGATCGTAGAGATGCTGGATGTAGTCCTGTGGAACGGCTTGCCATGCCATTTCCACCTGGTGCCTCAGTTGGACCAGTGTTCATGCTGGACGTGCGGACCGCGTGAGACGACGCTTCATCCAGTCCCAAACATGCTCAATGGGGGACAGATCCGGAGATCTTGCTGGCCAGGGTAGTTGACTTACACCTTCTAGAGCACGTTGGGTGGCACGGGATACATGCGGACGTGCATTGTCCTGTTGGAACAGCAAGTTCCCTTGCCGGTCTAGGAATGGTAGAACGATGGGTTCGATGACGGTTTGGATGTACCGTGCACTATTCAGTGTCCCCTCGACGATCACCAGTGGTGTACGGCCAGTGTAGGAGATCGCTCCCCACACCATGATGCCGAGTGTTGGCCCTGTGTGCCTCTGTCGTATGCAGTCCTGATTGTGGCGCTCACCTGCACGGCGCCAAACACGCATACGACCATCATTGGCACCAAGGCAGAAGCGACTCTCATCGCTGAAGACGACACGTCTCCATTCGTCCCTCCATTCACGCCTGTCGCGACACCACTGGAGGCGGGCTGCACGATGTTGGGGCGTGAGCGGAAGACGGCCTAACGGTGTGCGGGACCGTAGCCCAGCTTCATGGAGACGGTTGCGAATGGTCCTCGCCGATACCCCAGGAGCAACAGTGTCGCGGCATGCTACCAGTGTTAAAGACTGCGATGGAGCTCCGTATGCCACGGCAAACTGGCTGACACTGACGGCGGCGGTGCACAAATGCTGCGCAGCTAGCGCCATTCGACGGCCAACACCGCGGTTCCTGGTGTGTCCGCTGTGCCGTGCGTGTGATCATTGCTTGTACAGCCCTCTCGCAGTGTCCGGAGCAAGTATGGTGGGTCTGACACACCGGTGTCAATGTGTTCTTTTTTCCATTTCCAGGAGTGTATATGTAGTGATTTTTCTAAATAGTATTTTGTGTTTATTCGTAAATAAGGAAATAGACTGCCATTCAATACAAGCAGCAACAATTTGTTTTATAGTGTATACAGCATTCTATGGTAGTGAAACATGGACTGTGGGAAAACCGGAACAGAAGAGAATCGAAGCATTTGAGATGTGGTGCTATAGACGAATGTTGAAAATCAGGTGGATTGA
Organism: Schistocerca serialis cubense; assembly: GCF_023864345.2. NCBI lineage: Eukaryota > Metazoa > Arthropoda > Insecta > Orthoptera > Acrididae > Schistocerca > Schistocerca serialis. The sequence goes on along the minus strand of NW_026048455.1, from coordinate 4,277,574 downwards.
TAAGGTAAGGAATGAGGAGGTTCTAAACAGAATCGGAGAGGAGAGGAATATGTGGAAAACACTGATAAGGGGAAGGGACAGGATGATAGGACACCTGCTAAGACATGAGGGAATGACTTCCATGGTACTAGAGGGAGCTGTAGAGGGCAGAAACTGTAGAGGAAGACAGAGATTGGAATACGTCAAGCAAATAATTGAGGACGTAGGTTGCAAGTGCTACTCTGATATGAAGAGGTTAGCACAGGAAAAGAATTCGTGGCGGGCCGCATCAAACCAGTCAGTAGACTGATGACAAAAAAAAAAGAATAGGTATTTGTATATGCTTTGTCCCCCCCATGAGCCACGGACCTTGCCGTTGGTGGGGAGGCTTGCGTGCATCAGCGATACAGATAGCCGTAACGTAGGTGCAACCACAACAGAGGGGTATCTGCTGAGAGGCCAGACAAACGCGTGGATCGTGAAGAGGGGCAGCAGCCTTTTCAGTAGTTGCAGGGGCAACAGTCTGGATGATTGACTGATCTGGCCCTGTAACACTAACCAAAACGGCCTTGCTGTGCTGGTACTGCGAACGGTTGAAAGCAAGGGGAAACTACAGCCATAATTTTTCCCGAGGACATGCAGCTTTACTGTATGGTTAATGATGATGGCGTCCTCTTGGGTAAAATATTCCGGAGGTAAAATAGTCCCCCATTCGGATCTCCAGGCGGGGACTACTCAAGAGGATGTCGTTATCAGGAGAGAGAAAACTGGCTTTCTATGGATCGGAGAGTTAAATGTCAGATCCCTTAATCGGGCAGGTAGGTACGAAAATTTAAAAAGGGAAATGGCTAGGTTAAAGTTAGATATAGTGGGACTTAGTGACGTTCGGTGGCAGAAGGAACAAGACTTTTGGTCAGGGGAATACAGGGTTATAAATACAAAGTCAAATAAGTGTACTGCAGGAGTAGGTTTAATAATGAATAAAAAAAATAGGAATGCGGGTAAGCTACTACAAACAGCATAGTGAACGCATTATTGTGGCCAAGATAGACACGAAGACCAAGCCTACTACAGTAGTACAAGTTTATATGCCAACTAGCTCGGCAGATGACGAAGACATTGAAGAAATGTATGATGAAATAAAAAAAAATATTCAGATAGTGAAGGGAGACGAAAATTTAATAGTCATGGGTGACTGGAATTCGGTAGCAGGAAAAGGGAGAGAAGGAAACGTAGTAGGTGAATATGGATAGGGGCTAAGAAATGAAGGAGGAAGCCGCCTGGTAGAATTTTGCACTGAGCACAACTTAATCATAGCTAACACTTGGTTCAGGAATCATAAAAGAAGGTTGTATACATGGAAGAAGCCTGGAGATACTGACAGATTTCAGATAGATTATATAATGGTAAGACAGAGATTTAGGAAACAGGTTTTAAATTGTAAGACATTTCTAGGGGCAGATGTGGACTCTGACAATCTATTGGTTATGAACTGTAGATTAACACTGAAAAAACTGCAAAAGGGTGGGAATTTAAGGAGATGGGACCTGGATAAACTGACTAAACCTGAGGTTGTACAGAGTTTCAGGGAGAGCGTAAGGGAACAAATGGCAGGTATGAGGGAAAGAAATACCGTAGAAGAAGAATGGGTAGCTTTGAGGGATGAAGTAGTGAAGGCAGCAGAGGAGCAAGTAGGTAAAAAGAAGAGGACTAGTAGAAATCCTTGGGTAACAGAAGAAAAATTGAATTTGCTTGATGAAAGGAGAAAATATAAAAATGCAGTAAATGAAGCAGACAAAAAGGAATACAAACGACTCATAAATGAGATTGACAGGACGCAAAAACGGCTAAGCCGGGATGACTAGAGGATGAATATAAGGACGTAGAGGCTTATCTCACTAGGGGTAAGATAGATACTGCCTACAGGAAAATTAAAGAGACCTTTGGAGAAAAGAGAACCACTTCTATGAAAATAATATTTTTTCTATCTGATTTTTCGATAAACTAGAGTAATTGATGTTAGGATTTCATTTGTTTTGTGTTTCGTGCCATTGTATTAAGAAAACTGTAAACAAGTTTCAATGTGAAGATTAATGTTTATGTCAAATGTCAAGTAATATTGTGATAGAATTGAAATGTAACAAATTTTGGAACTGTTGCAAGATGTTTAAAATTGTAATTGTGCGTCTGGTCCATACGTAGGCAATGTGTTACGATATACAGAATGCAGAACCTCGTGTGAGTACCCGGCCTGTCAGGGAGGAGTAAAAGGTCGATGGCAGGCGAGCGCGGGAAAATGCACGCGAGCACTGCACGGCGCAACGGGCTCAGCAGCAGTAGCAGTTGGAGTTTGGCACTGGTTTGAGCAACACCATCTGGAGCGAGGAGGCTCTCCTGGAAGACGTAGCTTCACTGAGCCTCGGGTATGCCGTTCCAACGCCCACACAGCATGGCAAAATTCCATGGGCACTAAATGGAAAAGTATTGCGACGCTAAGAAGAATCAAAGTGCCGATATATCAAGAGCCATAGCTGTGGTTGTATGTGTGCTCTGTGCCTCGCCATCTCGCCGCCCGCCAACCGCCGCATCGATACAAGCAGGTTGAAACTTTTAGTACTGTATTCGTATGGACCAGAAGTGAACTGTTCAACAATAACCCGAATTTTACCAGAACTTTCCCATCATTTAATTATGCTCGCAACTAACCTAGACAGGGTCCTTTCCAAATGTTGTGCAATCCGAGTGTCCCAAAATGAAAAATTAAATTTTGTGTCAATAATAATTACTTGGAGACCTAGCTATGTTAGAATGGTGTTTAAAGAACTGTTGTGTTAGTGAACCAGTAGAAAGATAACTTTAATATTGATATAGTAATGAAGTTTAATTATTTCGAGACAGATATAAAGGTATTTAAATGAGCAGTAAATAAGATGAAAAGAGTAGCAACTTATATACTGGAAATCTTGAACGCATAATAAATTCAGTAATCAATTTTTTTAATACAGTGATCATAACAGTTTCAGCCCCGCCCCCCCCCCCCCCCTTTTTATTCATTTGAATTCTGAAGTATTCTAAATTGGTTTGACCAGCAAAAGTTACAGTCAATATAAATGTCAAAATTTACCAGTGTTTTATCTTTATCAAAATTGACATTTTTTGTGTGGCTCGAATGTGTTATTTCTAGGGTACCTATGTCCGATTTGAATCAGATTAATAGACAGTATAAAATTTTGTAGCATACATTATAGTGTAGTGTTATGTATTCATGGTTTTTTTCATATCAGTAGAGAACGTGAAACTATCAGTTCAATAGATTTTCTGGATCTAAAATTCTACTATATTATGCAGTATTACTACTTGTTGTTTTGCATGAATATATACCAACCTGTACAGGGGAGACACTCAGTTAATGCCTAATTAGGCTTGCGACCGTATTATTATTAAATTGGTAGCATCTTCAGTGTTGCTTTTGGTCCATACTCACGTGTAATTGCATTTCGGACTTGCTCGACGGATCATTGTTATTACAGAGTGGGTATAAGTCTGATTTGCCACCATTCAGGCACACGCGGTCGATATCTATACGAAAATCCTTTCTCAGGAGGTGAACCCCGCTCAACTACCATAGTACATTCTTTAACGAGTATTGTGTGCCCCACGCGCACGTTACAAGTCCCCCCCCCCCCACCCCCTGCGCCATTGTCTGTGAAGGAACGGCCAACCTTTCTTCCTTAAGAGCTGAAACAAGGGAGGAACTGATGGTAGACGCTGGGGTTTGAAGTCGACCCATCCCAAACGAGTTCCATTGGGTTCAGAGCGATATCGGGCTAGGTGTTCATTTCAGGAATGTTACTGTACACAAACCATTGCCTCGCAAACGTGGCCTTATGACAGGGTTAATTTTTATGGTAATGCAAGCATGTTCGCCTCCTAACTGTTCCTTTTCTCTAAGAAGTATGCATTGTTGAAAAATATCCTTCCACAAGTAGCGTTTTCTTAAGCGCAATAAGGGGACCACACTCCAACAACGAAAAGCATCCCAACACCGTAATGCCACGTTATCCATGCTTCATTGTTGTCACTGTATGTGATAGCAGGTAAGGTTCCACACACATTCGCTAAACCCAACACCTTCCATCGGATTGTCACAAGGTATAGACTTTTTCATCACTCCATATCACCGTCCAGTGGCCTTGCTCTTTACATCACCTCAGGAGTTGCTTAACCTATAGATAATGCGTGACTGATGAAGAGCTGCACGATCAATGTACCTCATTCTTACCTGCTCTCTATGCACAGTCACCGGGCTAGCTGGACAGCTGGTAGCACTTTCGAATTCACGAGTGGTTTGTTCAGCTGATTTCCTGGGACTTTTTGACTCTCTGTTTTGTATCACTTGTTGAATGTCCTATCCGTATGTGGACAAGGAGGACTGCATTGCCATGTGGCAGTGAGTTATATGTGAAGTTTTATATTGGCTGGAGTGGTGGCTTATATTTCCCGATAGATGTACTCTTACCTGAGGAAATTAAATCTTCAATATCGACATTTTGGAGATTGGAAATTTACTACCACTGGGCAAGCAGAACTGTTGGTTAGTTCTCCTTAAATAACAGCTGCCTAATGACATACAGAAGGAAATTACTGCAAGTGTTCCGTCCAGAAAATTAGTGTACAGCAATAATTTTCCAATAGTAATTTATTTTAGTTTAATGGTATCGAAGTTGTGAAAGGTACTAATGGTGTATTCTCCTAGCAGTAAAGCAGGAGTGCTTAGTGAAGGTTTAGCTAAGACTAACAGCCATTGTATGAGAAAGTTATCAATAAAAATGAGGAGAGAAATTTAATTCAAAATACTGATTAATATAAGTGGTTGTATTGTTGGTACAAATAAAAATGTAATTAGGTTTATTTTGTGACAAAAATTATACATATCAGCAGACAAGTTTAGACGCTTTGCTTATTGGAAGGGAGCGTATACTGGTCATCCGCTGTGATAGTAAGGTGAACTGTTTTGAAGGAGAGAAAGAGCAAACAAAAGCTTGGCTTTGAGAGGTATGTAGAAATAAACTGGACGTCTCTGTTTCGAAGGACCTGTTCCGGAAATTGTCTTCAACGATTTTGAAAAACTAATTTTAACAAATATGGTTGACTGGGAGGGAAGCTGAACTCCGCTCTTTCGAAATCGGAGGCAAGTGTCTCGTGCACTATGAAGTTTCCCTCGATTGAGATTTTGAGAGATGTAAGTGATCTGAATGTTTCATCTTGTTGCTTATCCTACGCAATGTGTCTAAACAATGCTGTGTTAGGAACCCAGAGAATTAGGCATTGCTCGATTTGGAATCCTCGCCAGCTTGGATTAAAGGTAGACATTGAAGCAATTTAGAGGCAGGCTGTTGGATTTGTTACCGGTGGGTTCAAACAACAAGTGTTACGGAGATGCTTCGGGGAATCAAATGGGAGTCGGGGGAGGCGACGTTCTTTGCGAAGAACGTTGTTGAGAAACTTTAGAAAACCAGCATTTGAGGCTGCGTGCAGAACGATTCTACTGCCAACAACGCCCATTTTGAGTAAGAACCATGAAGATAAGATTAGAGAGATTAGCGCTCGGACAAAGGCATATAGACACTCGTGTTTTCCTCACTCTATTTGCAAGTGAAGTAGAAAATGAAACTGCTAGTAATGGTGCTTGGTACCATCCGCCACGCTACATACAGTGGCTTGCTAAGTATGTATATAAATGTAGATGTACTGATCAGCCGTAATTAATCATGTTCAGTGTTCATCTGTGGCTGTAGGCACGTAGTATCTTTGACTGCTATTCAGCTGAAGTTATTTATATTTAAGTAACGATAGGAGCAGAGATACAATCAGGGGTCTGCGAAGAACATTTCTTAAATTATGGTATTAAAGGGTTTCTAAGATTTCACAGCAAAAATCTAAACCTTTGTACACTTTATGAGAAACATAGACTGCACCAGTAACCTGCTGCTTAAAAATATTAACAGCGAGCACTTTTTATATTCTTCTAGGACCACTGAGTTTTATATGTCACCTAGCGATGTGGCGCAGTGGCTAGCACACTGGACCCGCATTCGGGAGAACGACGGCTCAATCCCGCGTCCGGCCATCGTGATTTAGGTTTTCCGTGATTTCCCTAAGTCACTCCAGGCAAATGCCGGGATGATTCCTTTGAAACGACACGGCCGTCTTCCTTCTCCGTCCTTCCCTAATCCGATGGGACCGATGACTTGTTTCCTTCCACAAACAGTCCAACCTTTTTATATGTCGTTTAAGGACATGGTATAGTTACAATTCCAAACACGGTGCTAAGTTGGAATTTATTTTACAATTGGTTCATATCGACTCAAATGCCATCATCAGGTTATCCGTAAGTCAAAAATTGGTACAATATTTATAATTTTCTGGGTAATTATTAAATGAATTTCTTCATTATACTTTTTTACATACGTCTGATGGTTTAGACATCCACACGAATTCGGCGGTTCTTGACGGCCGGTGTGGCCGAGTATAGGCACTTCAGTCTGGAACCGCGCGATTGCTACGGTCGCAGGTTCGAATCCTGCCTCGGGCATAGATGTGTGTGATGTCCTTACATTAGTTATGTTTAAGTAGTTCTAAGCTCTAGGGGACTGATGACCTCAGATGTCCCATAATGCTCAGAGCCATTGGAGCCATTTTCGGCGGTTCTGTCACTGTCTGTTTGCTTGTCCGTTAGGCTCCGTTGGTGTTACCGTAGTAATAATCTTTGATTGTCACCTAATCTGACTTATTACTTTACGTAATTGTCCGATTATCTTCTATATATACACATATTCATGACAGTTGTTCGACAGATAATCCAGCGATATTCTATGATTAGAGGATGTTCTGTTTATCGTTACCGATATGCAGGTGCACGTCCATGTGGCATCGCTGGTTATTGTCATTGTAATTCATTTTCGTAGACTGAGTTCGGTGTAGGCTGTATTGTGTCCTATGTGTTCATTTGCGTTCATTTATAAATGGAATTAAACATTCCTTCCTCGTTATTTATGTGCTGTAAGTTCTTTAAATTTTAACTAATACGACTTTCTATCTACTCGTTGACAGGTTTGCCAGAAATGCTGTGTGGTTATAGTATTGTTATTTCGAATCTGTATCTTCTTGCGAATTTAGCTATAATGTCATTTATCCTTTGTATTGGTGGATAATTTCAATAAAGTTCTCTGTGTCAGCTTGTGCTTCAGGTCGATATGCTCGTTGAGTATTCTTTGCGGGTATTTGTTGCATATAAATAAATTTCCAGCTCTCACAAAACTTTCATTACTGGTACTTTCGATGTTATGTGTGAAATTTGAACAGCTTGGTCTATCGTATCTACTACGTGCTGTTCGGTCTTGAGGTGGTGGGAAAAAATCTCACCATGTTTGATCGTTCAGCTAATTCGACCATTATCGACAGACTCTACTGCAGTTTCAATGAATCTCCCAGTGGTTAGCCTGGGTGGCCGTGTACCCTCTCTCAGTGGCCACCCACCGGATGCCTGTCTGCATGGACAGTACTACTGATCGTCTCATGGACAGCTCCGTAGCTGGTTACCTGCTGGACCCGCACCTCCAGAAACGCCAAGTATTCATGTGCGCTCAGCGTTAATGTAACATCAATTAGATAACACTGAAGAACTATCGAATGCCTCCTGCAACGCATAAAATATATCAACCTATGTGCAAGAAATTACAACCAGAAGTATTTCGTGAATTAAAGGAAGGGGTTGATTTTCAAGAGACTCGCTGTTCGCGGAACCTACGTTGTTTCGCGAAAAGAAGTTTTCATTCTTCAATAAAGGCATATGCGGTGAGCATAAAACATGTTTTATAATTCTACAACAGAGTGACATGTCCTACAACGGCTTTTAAATATATGGCATCACTTCGATGAAAGTTCTTGAAAACGGGAATTACCTGCACATTTTTCTTAGTCCAAACCCCTTCGTTAAAACGCTGCTAAAAGGGAACCAAGTTCTTCGACTTCATCTGCAAACATTGATAGACGTCTCTCATATATACATTTGCCTTTCCTTTATTGAGCAGTTTTTGTTGATATTCTACTCCAGGGTAACCAATCTGAACTTTCGGAGAAGAACTTCAAGTTTTTTGGCCTCCAGCGACCGGTGGTAGATTGCTGCATGATTTTTCACATACTTTACGCAGAATTTCATAGGTATCCTGTTACGTCAAGTCTCTATCCCTGAAATCAATAAGGTCATTCGACTCTTTGTGTTATGATACATGTAAACGTCGTGTGACTAGGGCCTGCCGTCGCGTAGACCGTTCGCTGGGTGCTAGTCTTTCGATTTGACACCACTTCGGCGACTTGCCCGTCGATGGGGATGAAATTATGATGATTAGTACAACACAACACCCAGTCCCTGAGCGGAGAAGCCGGGAATCGAACCCGAGCCCTTAGAATTGACGTTCTGTCGCGCTGACCACTCAGTAACCGGGGGCGGACGTGTGATGCTTGAAAGGTGGAAAATACATTACGATTTTACTCAATGAAACAGTTTCCACAGACTGAATTTGGAATTTGGGCCTTTTATAAGCCTTTCTTTCTATTCAATGCCAGAATTACCGCAGAGAGATAACTATCCGTTAGTGACTTTTTACTTCCTGAAACAAGACTCTTCTCGAAGTTTTCTTATCTCCATTTTGATTCGTTAAGTTTTTGTTTGTCAACACGACTTTGATTTTGTTTAAACGTATATTGATGTTAGCTTTGGTTTTGGAGCAGCCTTCGGGCTACAGCTTGTCTTTCCCGAGCCTAACAACCGTGACTGGCTACTTATATCTCAAGGGCAGTACAATTAAAACTTGTGTAAAAAAGTCAGTTTAGGTTTCTAAGTGCTTCAAATCAGAAGTAAGCAACTACTACTTTTAGACAGTGGTTGGTGCTTTTAATCACCTTAGTTAATTTTGGCAATAGGTACTCTCAGTCGTAGATAACCATGTGTGGTACTGGTCCCCATCTGAAGAACAAATGTCACATCATTTCGATAGAGCAACCATTAAATAGCACCCAGTAATGCAGCAAATAACGAAGCATCAAAAGTAGTTGAAGCAGTGTTTCTTTCAGTAGTCAGAGTTTAAAATCTGAGCACTAGATTTAGATTAGTCTATTTATATGGACGTTTTGGGAGTGCGAAACAACTAGTATTAGACAATTGCTTCACTTCCTCATGTCTCTGTCAAGACGTACGTTCAGAAGCACGAGATTCTGGCCATTGTGGGATCTTGATGGAGGAGTTGGCTACTATCCACGAGCAACTGGGAGCTGCACTGGCAACTGTCGAGCGGCTTCATGTCGTCCCTAGCAAGTTCTATCGTCTGTGGAACGGGGTAGAATGGTCTCCTGTTGCAAACTCTCCTCTGAACTTGGCAGCTACTCCTAGTGCCTATGTAGCCAGCAGATAATCCCAATCTAGGGCCTTCAATTGATAAACAAAGTAAGGAAATACAAAACAGAAAGAAGAAAAGAAATGAACACTTAGTAATGAAATAAATAGCTAATGCAGAGAAGGTAAAGAAAATTAGCTGCAAGAAAAACGTGAAGAAATCGAGTACTTACTGGGCGTCAGAAACATGTAGAAAAGTCAAAACAACATTCGGTGAAATTTAAAGTAAGGGGCTTATAGTTAAGAGTGAAAAAGCGATTCAAATGATAATTTGAGGGAAGGTGTCAAAAGTGTATTGAATGCCTGTTCCAGGAAGGGGAACACTGTGCTTAGTGTTAGAGAAGAAGAAACAGGTTTCGATTTGAAGATAATAGGGATCTGGTATTAATCATATTGACAGATCTTGGGAAGCACTGCTAACAAACAAGGCAGAATGTACCATTTTTGGGAGCTGCGACGTCATAGCTGGTAGAAACAGGATCCAGGACGTATAAAATGTGTTTCTTTAATTTCATTATGTGGTTATGAGAAAGTGTCCACAGAGTATCGACGTATGTCCTTAATGACTGTCTTACGACCTCATTAAAACACGAAGCCTTATCCAGTGCCAACACCTCCACAGTGCCGGGAGAAACACTACACAAACGGTGCTACTATACACTACAGTTGGTAGAGGCGTTGGAGGAAGTGGCAACCAATTGATTATTCAAGTTAGTTCATAGAATATATAAGACTGAAGACGTATCATCGAACGTTTAGGAAGACTATCATCCATACAATCACGAACGTGGCTATCATAGACAAACTCGAGTGCTGACACACAGTTCATACACCGAGGTTGCTGAAAAAAATATACAGACGAATGGAAAAAGTTTAAGTATCTGCTAGATCAGGATAGGTTAGAATTTATGAAAGGAAAAGACACCAGTGAGTTCTGAAGTTGCACTTGATAATGGACGCAAGACAGCTTCACAGGGCTGGCAGATCTATAGGAAGCGTTCGACAACTTAAAATGGTTTGGATGTTGAAATTCTCAAAAAAAGAAGTGTAAATTACAGCGAAAGATGAGTAATATACAGTCAGTATAAAGATACAAAGTGAAAAATAAGAAAGACCAAGTAAGAAAGAAGTACCCTGTTTCAAAAGGGCATAGGGCAGGGTTGCAGTCTTTGTCCCTTGCGGTTCAACGTGTACATCGGAAAATCAATGAAGAATGTAATGGGAAGGTCAAAGTGCGATTAAAATTCATAGTGGAAATACATTAACGATAAGTTTCACTGATGGGAATACTATCCTCAGTTAAGTGAGGAAGAATTACAAGGCCTGTTGAAAGCAGTGGTCACAGAGTATCAACAGAAACAAAATGAAGGTAAAAGTAATAAGGAATAAAAGAATAAGACAAATGACAAATGTCAGATAGTTTACCACGCAGTAGACCAAATGAAGGTAGCAAAATAGCGCATGACAGAAACTAACCAGCAAAAGCAAAGAGGGTGTCTCATTAAAGAAATATTAGCACCAATCTTTAGAAAATGAAGAAACACTTGAGAGCGTACGCTTGAATTGCATGGAAGTGGTGGACTGACAGTGGAGGTACTGGAAAAGAACAAAATCGTAAGGTATCAAATGTGATTTAACACAAGGATGCGGTAAATTAAGTGGAATAATAAGACATAAAGATGTCCTCCTCAGAATTGTCGAGGAAGTGATAGAGTGACACTGGAACTTCTAGAAAAGAACAAAATCGGAGAGCTTCAGATGTGATTTCACTTAAGGATGCCTCCCATTAAATGGACTAATAAGAAATAAAGAGGCTCTCCTCAGAGTTGTTGAAGAAAGGAATATGTGGAAAGCAGTGGTCAAGAAGGAAAAGGATGATAAGACATATGTATAGACGTCAGGTCATAACTTGCATAGTAGTAGAGGGAACCGGATGTGACTAAAACTGTGACAGAATACTGAGACTGGAATAGATGCAGTGTAAGGACTACTCTAAGGCGAAGGGTTGGGCATTGGACTGGAAGCGAGGTGGAGAAAGTGGAAGGGACGAGGGTAAGTTGGGCATCAGAGATGCATTAGACCTCTCAGAAGACTCCTTTAGCATGTACACGGCATCAACTGCACAGCATTCTACTGCAGCCCACCTGAAACAGTAAAGCAATCCTCCTCGAAATTCTAAATTTCATACGCACTACAAGTTTATTTTCCGAATTACGGAAGGTAGCTATATTAATTCCCTTTCAACAAATTTATCGATTTCAGTGCCGGTTCAGGAGATACCACTCTATCTTCAGAAATATTATTCTGCTGGAAGCCCCTATACAAAAAGCTTTCTACGCAAACGACATAGATATCTTTCTCGATATTGAGAAAGCCAATGAACGGTCCGTGCACGACCGAGCACGGTACCAATAGTTACAGAATGCCATGCGCGGTGATATGATTTTTCGGGCCGTTATGTCTCAGGTTCTGCTGATCACAGGGATAAGGCGTCAACTGTTTTGGTGTTCCGATAGCCCGTGGCCCAGCGACCGTTTGTATACATTTCAGACGAATGGGCATACCGTAGCTATGCTATAGTACAGCTCCTCCAGCTCACACAATTTGGGTAAATCGGCTGATTCTTTTGTTTTAGGTGTGTTTTGGGTTAGACCTTAAATGCCTATTAAAAGCAACATCTGTACATGTGCGTTTTCTGAAAAAGTCCGAAAACCGTGATTTTTGAGCCGCAAAAGGACCAGTTGAGGAAACAGCCACTTCTATAATTTCCATTCGTAGTTAATATTATTGGAGAACCTAGAAATTTTTTTCAGTACCATTCTCCATTAACGAGATCCAGATGTTCAAATTTACCTTTTCTATGTAGGTAACGTATGCACGTAATATCCTGTGAGAGGCGGAAACGTAGTTTTCATTGCCGTAGTGAACACCTGGCATGGTTTCTTGGATGATCACAGCGGTTCTGAAGTCACCGAACTACGTTTTCAGTCTCCATTCTTTCGCCAATGTGACTTTATGGCACAATCTGTATAAAGGGCACTTCATTCCTATACAGGCTGTCTGGGCTGGAAATTATTCGATGGCGTAAGCGCCTCATAAAAATTATTTTATCATACGAAATTTTTTGTACCTACAAATTAAACAATGTATTTTTAGTATACTGTAGGTGTAGCCTAAAAGTGTTGCGCATTTTTATGTGAAGTGAGCCTGCGGCGGCTGGGAGACGATTTCATGTTAACCTTATATTATGGTTATTTATATATTGTTGATGAGTGTCAAGGTGTATAAATGTTATGTTGATGTATAAACTGCGTTCTTGCTGACCTACAGAATTAGTTTCATATAAGCAGCATGCTCTTCTGTAAGAGGAAAAAGAGCACCAGCCGAAAATTGCTCTGGTTGGAGCCGAAAACAGGAGACTATGCTCCTCTTTAAAAGACTGCCACAGAAAACTGGGGAAACAGCTGTCATAATCCTCTTTCCAACTTATCCACCATAAATTTTGGCATGCGAACATATTTACGCTTTTTTGTCGTGGAAGAGAGTAGCAGAGAAACAGTAACGGTAGAAAATAGACAGTGCCATTGGGAGAGAGAAAGTGGCTGTGAAACAAAGAGATGTATGGAGATAATAGCAGTGGGAGCAAAAGAGGGATGATATAGTGGTGGTCAGAGAGTTACAGTGGCAAAAAAGAAAAAGAGAGATGGATGGCAATAGTGACAGGGGCAACAAAAGAGAGACGAGAAACGAAAAAAGAGAGTGAAAGGATGAACTGTATAAAGAAGAAGATTCACCACTTTCTCTCATCTTCTAAGCTACGTGTTAAGGATTCCCAGCCTAGAGATCAAAACCACGAGAAATCACGAGCGAGAAAGGAAGGAACAGTGCCAGTGGGGGAGAAAAAGAATGGGATTAAAGTTAATGGAAGTGATAGTCACTGTGAAAGAGGCTCGCAAGGAGACATTGCTAAGGAACAGCGAGAGAAAAAGATGAAAATGATGTAGGGTACACAAACTGGAGACAATGGTAGAGAGATGTAGAGAGAGTGGCAGTGAGAGGGAGACGCTGAACATGAGAGCTTCACTACAAACAGAGACTAGCTAAAAGTATTTAGGAAATTCAGTGTTTACAGAGTGTGAATAAGTTCGCATGTCAAAATTTTTGGTTAAGAAGTCGGTTCAAATGGTTCAAATGGCTCTGAGCACTATGGGAATTAAAATCTGTGGTCATGAGTCCCCTAGAACTTAGAACTACTTAAACCTAACTAACCTAAGGACATCACACACATCCATGCCCGAGGCAGGATTCGAACCTTAGACCGTAGCGGTCACGCGGTTCCAGATTGAAGCGCCTAGAACCGCACGGCCACACCGGCCGGCTTAAGAAGTTGGAATGAGGATTGAGTCAGCTGGTTTAATACTTTCCTTTAAGAGTTCCTTAAAGAGGAGTATATTCACATTTTAGTGTCCCGACAGGAGCGTTTTTGATCTGGTAACAATTTGAGGCACATTATCCTTAGACAGCTCTATCCTGGGAGCTTACGAGGACGTTTCTATTTCTTCCTGTTTTTCCTTTCCTCACGCTATTGAAGAAATCATTCTATACAAGAGTCTGGTGTCCACCAAGATACTTTCTAAAGCATAACCCTGTATTAATTTGTATTAATAGCTTTACGTCCACGGTAGAACGTTCTATTCAGTGTTCTTTATTTCTTGACGAAAATGTAAATAATAACTCATTTTGCAAAATTACAGCAAGTACCCTCAAGTGCAGACTGGAGGAATGGGACTGAAATCTTGTTTTATGTTTCCTACAGAAAAAACTGTTCGTCTTTTCGAATCCGTTCCTGTTGTACTTCTAACATTCCCAAATAAAACTGGTGGACCTCAATTACAATTTTTGACGAAGATGAGACATAGCAATATCTGTTTATACGATGACGATGTTGTTGTCCACATAATACTGTTGCCGTTGAATGGAGAAAGACTGGATCAAAATTTCTACTTGGTGGAATGGATGACAAATGTCTTTAAATGTGTATAAATGCAAGATAACGACCAAATAGAAATGAATTTAATCCAGATGTATACGATCAGAAGACGAGCGGTAAACTTCTAACAATCAGCAGTTAGTTTAAATATCTAGTGGTAATACTAAGAAGGGTTAAGAAATGCATGAAGGCGTAAAACTTGTAGACCCGGATATGTTGCAAGGACCGTGGTAGAATTCAGTCCATCAATATAGGAAACCGCATATAAGATGCAAGTAGTTCAGATTCAAAGTAAACTACCGCCCCATTATTTCGATTTCTCATCAACTAGGCATGAGAGCAGATATCCAACTAACTGAGGACAGCGCTTCTGCGGTCATGACGGTTCGGTACAAACCATTCGAAAATCTTTGCAGGTATTCTCCAAAAACTCAAATTGGAATGTTTCACAGAAACCCTGCCTGGTAAATTTACAGAGGAATACCGTGTCGAACTTGTAGTACTGTTATCGTACAACCGAGCGTGGTGATGCAGTGGCTAGCACATAGGATTTAGGTTACCCGCGATATCCCTAAATGGCTCCAGGAAAATGCTGGGATGGCTCCTTTGAAAAGGCAAGGACAATTTCCTTCCCCATCTCCGTCTCTAATGACCTCGATGTCGACGGGACGATAAACCCAATCTTCCTTCACTTTTTTTTTTTTTCATGCAGGATTTCGGAGGATAGATCACGTGAAAAAGCAAGACTTTATTTGATACTCGAAACGGTACTTTAATTTTGTGTTTCAATGTGTATTCCGTAACGTAAAACCTCGTAAATATACAGCAGATAATCACTTTTCTTACTTCCACGCTACGAACCACAGCGGTAGAAGCATGGAGGCAATACTTCATTACTGAGCAGTCAGGCTGCCTTAATGGCTGCAGAAACTTCAGTGTTCTCCGTAATATTTCTTCATAGCACACAGAGGGTACTGAGGTTAGTGTCGTTATTAAGAAAATTTGTCTTAAAAGTAAGTTTATAATGAGGAGCACAGTCGAGAAAGCAAGCTGGCATACGTGTGAACTTAGTGTTCGACGAATAGAAATTAAGCTACAGTATGGATTCGCTTAAATATTTTTAGTACCTAGAGTACCATATTACAAGAATTGGATATCTTTTCTAAAAGAAATGCGGATTGCTTATTCTTAGGCTTATGACTTAGTTGTAATATAACGCAGTCCTCTTTTCAAAAAATGGTTCAATTGGGTCTGAGCACTATGGGACTTAACATCTTAGGTCATCAGTCCCCTAGAACTTAGAACTACTTAAACCTAATTAACCTAAGGCCATCACACACATCCATGCCGAGGCAGGATTCGAACCTGCGACCGTAACAGTCCCGCGATTGCGGACTGAAGTGCCTAGAACCGCACGGCCACCAAGGCCGGCTAGTCCTCTTTTCATTTCCTCTCTGGAAACGGCGATTTCTATGCTCCACAAGTGAATTTGTTAATTGATTAAAGCCCCTAAACGAAAAACCAGCTCTGCCATACGCTAGACGATCTTTAATAGTAATGAGGCAGGCAAAAATGACACAGATACATGACACTGCTTCCACCAAAGTCACCATGTATCCGACGTCAAGGGTCGGAACTTCGTATCAATCGCTCAGTTCCTCGACAGTGGAGTCCACTCCTCGGTCACGAAGCCACGCTTCGACAACCGCTGCGTGCTCATCCTCATCGTTGGAATACGCCTACCCCCAGATGTTCTTTCAGCCTGCCGAAAAGTTGGAAATCCTGTGGTACAGGATATGGACTTCCCGATTACCATCACCCATGTCTCTGCTACTTTGGTCAAATTGTTGGTACCATTTCACTAGGCTGTACACTACATTGCATTTGATCCTCAAACCGACAGAACTTTGCGGTGAATCTACGTGCAGCTTAGACGTTTTTCCCAGAAGAATTGTACTGTCCCACATATTTATATTTCCAATTGCTGCGACGTTTCAGTAGCACACTGTGACGCACCTTTTACCCATACTGTGTCTGCAGGTACTTCTGACAATGCGCCACTCGCATTGCGCAATTGGAGAGTCGGACGACATGCGCAACCTACTTCTTGATGTCCCTGCATACACTCTAAGGAAAAAATAAAAAACCGCGGTGGAGTTATATCAATTTCTCACAAATTTATGTTCATACAGGTATCGAGTGGAAATTTAAAACTGAAAATTTTGGCTGCCAACAGATGAATGTGTGACGCTGCAGCGCTATTTCACCGTGCAGTTGGCAATGATACTAAACAGGGGTGAGCCGTGCAGTGCCTCCCATTGGTGCTGTTCTAGGTTTCTGTCCTCCGTTGGAGGCCACAGTGTATCGTTTAGTTGACGTGGTTGCGGTTGTTTGTATTCTTTTTGTGTTGACTGGCGGCAATTAGTTCGGCAAGCGTTGCCTGTCCGCAGGTGGCAGCAGCGGCGTGTAATAATTGTGGCCCTACCCTTGGGGTGACGTCGTTGTTCTTCTGGGTCGTGTGAGTGACCAGTTCGGTTGGTGACTGCAGAGGAGCCAGGAGGGCAGTGCGAGAACACACCGGGACCGCTGGCATGCACTGCCGGATGGACGGGCTGTGGTGGCGAGGTTACACGACCTAGTCGTCAACCGGATCTAACAAGCTTTAAGTTAAGTGGCTTTTAATGCTGGCAGTGAAACCTCCACCATTGTGAGACCTCGCGATTCTCCAGTGACTTGGGTTCGTGTTGTTGTTCGAAGAGCATCGAGTGGAGTGCTTAGGGAAGGCAGGTCTGATTTGCTATCCTCGACTTCTTATTACTAATTTCTGCATTCTATGTGCTACTATTTGTTAAGTTCAACCAGCGGCATTTTTCCTGCTCCGTGACCTGTCCTGGAGGTTAATGTATGTAACGGCAGTGTACGTTTCCTCGTCTTGCCACTGCTGTCCGGTAGGGCGTGCAGTTTTGACAGTTTCCTTGATTTATAGGTCGGCTGGTGTTTCTTCTACTCTGGTAGTAGTCGTTCCTTTCTCCTTTTGGACACTCCAAACACAGCATTCTGAGGACGTAGTGCTGACCGCCGGTTCCGGCTTTGGCGTGGTGTTTCGTTCTTGCATTGATTATCGAACGTTAGGTAGCTTCAGCAGATTATCATTAGTCATTCGTTAGACTGCCACTAGTCTGAGTTACCATCTTGTGAAGTGAATGCAACTCTTGGCTGCCTTTCTCATCGCTCGCAAAAGTGTTTTTGGCCTGACATACTCAGAGGTCGATTCCTGGAGCACAATCTGTGACTAGCCCTTGTGTTTTATTATTGTGTTATATTTTATTATTGTATTACCAAGTTACCATCATTTGTCTCACCTGTTTGGTGATCAGTTGCCTGTCTTTTAAATTAACTTTTGCTATTGCCTTGCTGTCGAAAGTACGTTTGTTAAATTTTTTGAATATTTGCCATTCTTGGCGTAAAAGGCCTTCAGCCGTGACTGTCGCTACGTGTCCTACAATTCTAATGTGGCAATTGTATTTTAGCAGTTAACCTTAAGACCTTGGTGATTTGTTTTCAATATTTTAATAACTGTAGTTTGTACGTTGCAACAAGTTCAACAGTTTCTAATTCATTGCCATTAAGGCCTTCAGCCACGAAACCATTCTTAATTTATTGCCATTAAGGCCTTCAGCCGTGAGTGTCGTTACTTGTCTTAAAATTTTAATTTAGCAGTTGTGTTTTTGCAGCGAGCTTTAAGACTTTGGTCACGTGTCTTTTATATTTTAATAACTGTAATTGTAAGTTCAAATGGTTCAAATGGCTCTGTGCACTATGGGGCTTAACTGCTGAGGTCATCAGTCCCCTAGAACTTAGAACTACTTAAACCTAACTAACCTAAGGACATCACACACATCCATGCCCGAGGCAGGATTCGAACCTGCGACCGTAGCGGTCACGCGGTTCCAGATTGTAGCGCCTAGAACCGTTCGGCCACTCCGGCCAGCTGTAATTGTAAGTTGCAGCAAGTTTAATCAAATCTTAATTTATTGCAATTAAGGCCTTCAGCCGTGAAACAGTTCTTAAATTATTGCCATTATTTTTAACTGTTGTTGATTTTAAATAAACTGTGTTTGATTAAAAGAAAAGCCAACCAATAGTTTCAGATTACGGTCCCGTCCACAATCGTAACCGAATCCTGCCTTCCTTGACCATCAGGGGACATGTCGGTAATACGGCACAAAATTTTTGCGATTTAAGTATGCCCCGCAGACAGGAGCGGGAGTAATATTCGCAAATGTCAGCACTTTAGAGAGGACGCATGGTTCGGCTCAAAGAAGCCGGATGAAGTAATCGACGAGGTTGGCAGGAATAAGAGAACCATGACCGGACACAGCGTCAAGAAATAAGCGATCGTCCTAAAGAGACGACAGATCGTCAAAGCCGAGCTACCGCTAGAGAGGCACTCAGAGCCCCGGGTTAATCATTATCATCAATCCGAAGTACAACTGCTGCTTCAGTGACTACAAAGACCTTTAACAGGCAGCTCACAGAAAGGGAGCTGTGCTCACAGGTCCCCTTAAGCCGAGTAACATTGACATCTGTACGCCAACAAGCCCGTATGCAATGGTGTGGGGAACATTCGGCCTGGAATTTCACTGAATGGAACAGAATCTTTGGTAATCAGTCCCACTTCGAACTGAGCCCTGGTGACTAGTGAAGATATGTTCGAGATGCCCTGGAGAGCGGTGGGATACCACCCTGACCCTCGTACGTCAAACGGCCCTACAACCAGTTGTGATGCCCTGGGGTGTCTTTTCATTTCATAGCAGGACCCCTTTGGTATTCGCGCTCAGCACGTTTAAAGGACAGAAATACGTCGTTGATGTTATACGTCCCGTTTTGTTACCCTCCATTGCAAACCATACTGGGCTTAACATTTCAGCAAGATAATACCCGCCCGCACACGCAACAGTTTCTACCGTTTGGCCTTCATGCTAGCCAAACCCTATCTTGGCCAGCAAGGTCGCCGGTTCTTTCCCCAGTTTAGAAAGTTTGGAGCACTAAAGGCAAAGCGCTACAACCAGCTAGTGACAGACGATCCAACACGCCAGTTGGACAGACTCTGGTACGATATCCCTCAGGACGACATCCGACTACTCTATTTTCCTGACATGTACATCATATCTACCGATTTCCCTCCTAATCCGATAATTCCTTAATGTTGCGTCGCTTTTTTTGTCTTAAACTGCGCTTATTTAAAGTTTAGAGACATAATCACCGCAGTATTGAGGAATCCTCTAATGTAATGATCATCATTGGTGAATACCCACACAACAGTTTTCGGATTTATTTCACATCTTATTCAGTACCACTGGTACGCCAGTCGAATCGTATTTACAGTAGTAAAACTGTTACGGAAAGAAACACTTTCTTACTCATCGCTCACACGCCGAATGAGAATGAGATGCTTATACTACTCAAATGCCATAAACGTCGAGTGATCTACAAGTTTTGGAGGCTCTACCGTCCTTCAGGCAATATATGGAAACTATATTTACGATTTTATTACCAGATGAGCGTCCTTTGCAACTGTTCGTTGCTGTTGCTATCGAAAATGATTTTCATACAGTATCTGCCTCTGCATGCTGTCGTCTACTATTTTCGTTCCCATATAATATATCTGTAACCTGCCTATACTAATTACGGTACTGTAGCATTCATATATTAAGTAAATATATAAGATCCCTCCAAGAATATAATTAAAATGGTAGCCCTCGCGCGAACAATAAACATGTGTGTTACTGAGAAGAAAATGTTCAGCTTGGTACAATCAGGGCTCTGTTAGAATGTTTTGTAATCATCACTCATTCTGTTGTCTCGGTAACGTCCTCTGAAAGCCGCACAATATTGTTTTGGGCTATGGGATCATGTTTCGTAGGAGATTCATGAGAATGTTGACAGTTACATTGGTTTCTTTAGACCATCGTATGAGAAGCGTTTGTGGGGTATTGATGGCAATTAAATAGTTGAAACATGTACGGCCATTAAACAATTTATTCTGAGTATAAAAAAAATTCTGTGTTTGTGATCACATTGTCGATATATAAAAATACCGACGTTTCGGCCCCTGTTGCGAGTGACATCCTGAAGAACGTCACTTGGAACAGGGACCGAAACGTCGGTAGTTTTATATTTCGACAATGCGGTCACAAACCCAGAAATATTTTGATGAATGCGACAATGGACGCAGAAGCCAACGTTTAAATGTATTGTGAACATTGGCTGAAATAAACATTTTAGTTAAAATATGTTTCGATAGCTCTCTCTGAATTTTAAATTTATTCGTAGCTCTTGGACGTTAGTAGCATCAATAGCGCTAGACGTGCCAGCAGTGTACCTTCTGTGTAACTAAGTGAAGGATTTTGTGTATTCAAAATCCTTAGAAACAGATGGAGAATTCCAGGACGGAGTTACAGTCGATTATAGAGCTGTCACCCAATGCCGAGAGTCTCTGATCAAAGCAAATAGTCCTCCACAGAAAAGTGTAAATGCTCAATTATTTTTTTTTTATAATGGCCTGTCTGTAAGTTATTTTTACAAGCCTTGTAGTTTATGTAACGGAGTATCATCTAATTACAAATGTAATACAGGGAGTTGACTTACACACATAGTGTGAAAGGTTTACCCTTTAAGTGAAATGGTACTAAATCACAGTTTGTTTGGTATGTACCTTTGAACGCAAATAATAGTTTTGGAATGAGAAACAAAAAATTAATTTGCTAAAATAGAAATTTAAGGGAAATAAAACAAACTGCCACTCAGTGATTTAGTTCAGGTCATAATCTATTTTGTCAACAGTAATTTGCAGAAATAAATTCATATTCAAAATTTGGGTAGTTACACCACTTCTAGATCAGAATCTGTTATCGTAATTTAGAAGTCGGACCGTTTTCATATTGTTAGCGAGAAATGGAGTCACACTTTTTCAGCATAGAACATTCAACTTACATACAACTTTCAAGAGTTACAAGAGGGCGTCGCAGTATGGAACGAACTTTCAATATATAGACGCTGATAGTCAGAAGTTGGATCACACTGTTTTCATTTCCCTTATAATTTCAGGTGAGCTTTTCCCACTCCATGAAGCTCTGATGAGTTTAAATGAACAACTGAAGAGAAAACTAGGAAGAAATAACTAAGATATGCTACTGAAAAGTGTCTCAGTGCACACTGGAACCTTTACTTATACATCCTCGTTTGTTCTTATTGGCAGCTGATTTAACCATGGAGTCACAGGTTTTCGCCTGACGTCAGAAGGAATATTTTCTTGTTGGTACGCATTTTCTAGTAATTAGCGTTTCTGCCAGCAGGAAACATAATTCACTGAACTGTGATTAGGAACGTAGAAATTAGGTACACCGATTAGACATTGAAAGGTGAAATTCTCAACAGTTTTCTGGAGTTTCTGTGCCAAATTTGAAGAGCAGGGTACGAACTTATATGAGGTGAGGCATGCACCTTTAGAGGTACTCAAATAGGTGACCAGATTTAGCCGTAGTTAGTTTATTTTGAAATTAGATTTATGGTCCAGAGGGATATGGACATTCGATAAAGTGCATAGAGTGTTGGAGGTATCTGTCACAATTGTTCTCACCAGCGGTATGTGAGTGATCGACGTACTGATAAACCTGATTATGTTTTGGCATAAGGGAACTAAGTTAGGTGAGGATACAGTAGCAATTTAACTAGAAAGAGAAAGGAAGAGCCTTTAGAAACCGTTACCCCAACATCTTGCTGATTGTGGATTCTTGTGCTATTAACAACTGCTCTGTGCATGTTCTCCCCGGCTATTAACAATGTTTTATTGATACCAGTACGCAGCATTTGACTACCAGGGGTTATTTGAGGGAGTTTTTCAATGTGCAAATCAGCGATGGAGGATATTTACAGGGTGTTTCAAAAATGACCGGTATATTTGAAACGGCAATAAAAACTAAACGAGCAGCGATAGAAATACACCGTTTGTTGCAATATGCTTGGGACAACAGTACATTTTCAGGCGGACAAACTTTCGAAATTACAGTAGTTACAATTTTCAACAACAGATGGCGCTGCAAGTGATGTGAAAGATATAGAAGACAACGCAGTCTGTGGGTGCGCCATTCTGTACGTCGTCTTTTGCTGTAAGCGTGTGCTGTTCACAACGTGCAAGTGTGCTGTAGACAACATGGTTTATTCCTTAGATTTTTCTGGTGTTGGAATTCCACCGCCTAGAACACAGTGTTGTTGCAACAAGACGAAGTTTTCAACGGAGGTTTAACGTAACCAACGGACCGAAAAGCGATACAATAAAGGATCTGTTTGAAAAATTTCAACGGACTGGGAACGTGACGAATGAACGTACTGGAAAGGTAGGGCGACCGTGTACGGCAACCACAGAGGGCAACGCGCAGCTAGTGCAGCAGGTGATCCAACAGTGGCCTCGGATTTCCGTTCGCCGTGTTGCAGCTGCGGTCCAAATGACGCCAACGTCCACGTATCGTCTCATGCGCCAGAGTTTACACCTCTATCCATACAAAATTCAAACGCGGCAACCCCTCAGCGCCGCTACCATTGCTGCACGAGAGACATTCGCTAACGATGTAGTGCACAGGATTGATGACGGCGATATGCATGTGGGCAGCATTTGGTTTACCGACGAAGCTTATTTTTACCTGGACGGCTTCGTCAATAAACAGAACTGGCGCATATGGGGAACCGAAAAGCCCCATGTTGCAGTCCCATCGTCCCTGCATCCTCAAAAAGTACTGGTCTGGGCCGCCATTTCTTCCAAAGGAATCATTGGCCCATTTTTCAGATCCGAAACGATTACTGCATCACGCTATCTGGACATTCTTCGTGAATTTGTGGCGGTACAAACTGCCTTAGACGACACTCCGAACACCTCGTGGTTTATGCAAGATGGTGCCCGGCCACATCGCACGGCCGACGTCTTTAATTTCCTGAATGAATATTTCGAAGATCGTGTGATTGCTTTGGGCTATCCGAAACATACAGGAGGCGGCGTGGATTGGCCTCCCTATTCGCCAGACATGAACCCCTGTGACTTCTTTCTGTGGGGACACTTGAAAGACCAGGTGTACCGCCAGAATCCAGAAACAATTGAACAGCTGAAGCAGTACATCTCATCTGCATGTGAAGCCATTCCGCCAGACACGGTGTCAAAGGTTTCGGGTAATTTCATTCAGAGACTACGCCATATTAATGCTACGCATGGTGGATATGTGGAAAATATCGTACTATAGAATTTCCCAGACCGCAGCGCCATCTGTCGTTGAAAATTGTAACTACTGTAATTTCGAAAGTTTGTCTGCCTGAAAATGTACTGTTGTCCCAAGCATATTGCAACAAACGGTGTATTTCTATCGCTACTCGTTTAGTTTTTATTGCCGTTTCAAATATACCGGTCATTTTTGAAACACCCTGTACTAATTAACCTAATTTCCAGGGTGAGGAAAAGACCAGCGACCTACATTAAAACAATTTTATGAACATTACGCTGGAGGAAGTGTATCCTGGAATAGCAGATATATGTTGTCTTTGTCCTGCAGGGGGAATTAGTGCTTCAAACCTTGCCCTAAACTCAAAACATCTACGAGCACTTATGTCGATCATACGGAGCAAAGAAGTATTTCAAGAAATGACAACTATTCAGAAAGTAACGGCTAGTCTTATTATTTGACTTTATTGTACCACT
Source organism: Schistocerca serialis cubense (assembly GCF_023864345.2). Taxonomy (NCBI): domain Eukaryota; kingdom Metazoa; phylum Arthropoda; class Insecta; order Orthoptera; family Acrididae; genus Schistocerca; species Schistocerca serialis. Next base: position 4,253,406 of record NW_026048455.1, on the reverse strand, counting down.
TTCATATCCAAACCAGTTTTTTTGTATCATATTGTCACTGAATGTTTATGGAAGCTGCTTTCCTCTTCCTGTGCAACTGTTTGATGAAAAACGTTACACGTAGTGGTACAGTCAGTCATTATACGCTGTGGAAGTCCCTGATTTTAGTGCCTGAGAAACAGTATACCATCATAAATAAAACCTCATTACACACAGCAATGGAGTCACAGTTTATGATTTTTATGTATCACAAATTGATTATAGTACGGTTTTATTTCTGGCAGATAGGACAGTTGGAGTTATATCGTCGTGTCTGTCTTTAGCCCTTGACGTGATACACACAATTGATATTTGGCGCTACATCCAAATACGTGATGTCAAGTCAACAATACCTCTATGTTAAAGTGGATCGTTACTCGAAAAGCTAGGTAAATTAAAACTTTTATTGTGCTGTCCCTTCTCATTCAGCGCCCTAACTATTTCCTTTACATCCTCTTAATTTTTTCTACTATGTTCTTCTCATTCTCATAGTGTAACAAAAAGTCATTCCATTTCATCCATCCACTTCGCCACTAAGTATTCTCCAAATCCACGTATTAAAAGCCTTTAAACGTTTCTTGTCACTCCGTCGCAGTAGCGTGGCTATTTAGCAACAATATAAGACCACACTTTACTAATCCTTTCCTTAACGGGCCTCAGAAAACACTCCTTCCTTCTCCTTATTTAAGAAAAACTACGGTGACTAGTTAAAAATTTCTACAGCTACGTCGGGTAACAAACAATGCCGTTATTGCCAGAGATATATGAAGCCCGACAAAGAATAATAAGGATGTGACTTCTGAAATTTTACGGCGTATTTCTTCTTCTAATAATTTCCGGGTATGCAGCCGGATCCCGTCGACATTCTGCCACGATATTTCGGCCCAGAGACGACCGGCCATCATCAGGTGAGTACACAACTACTGACTACACCTGGGCTCTTCAGTAGTTGTGTACTCACCTGGTGATAGCCGGACGTCTCTGGGCCGAAATATCGTGGCAGAATGTCGACGGGATCCGGTTGCATACTCGGAAATTATTAGAAGAAATAATAAGGATGCTTGTGACAGTTTAAGATCTGATTTCTTTCTCTGAAACTCATTGATCGTGCTTTCAAAGATGTTCTAGCATTCAATGGCATCCACTCCCTTACCATAATGTTGGAATGAACAAGCTCTAAATGCTGATTTATGTTTGATGTGCATTTGTACTGAAAGCATATGTTGCTTAGCGATAAGCTGATTACGCGCTGAATTTGGAAAGACGAAGCGTATCCATCACACAGCAGATTGTGCGGACTGGATCCAGTAGTAATTACGAAAGCGTTGGAAGCCCACCGCCATTTGCAAAGAGCTTAATGGAGCAGTGCTGTCAATGGTTTCTGCACGATTGCTCGAAAGTGGTGGACTCTGAGTGAGCTTACAAACTCTCATCCAAATCGCCATTCTGGTGGTACTGATTGTAACATTACACGAAATTCCTGCATTCCCTTCTGTTATGACTGCCTGCGTCCGACAGTTACCATGATTTGTACGCCTACATTTCACACTTTTCATTGTACGTGAAATGCAAATACTAATGTAAGAACCTCTTTTCAATATGTAAAAACCACAAAAGTCTATGATCGGAAGTAACCGTTTTGTTCGGTGACGGCAGCAAGCGTAATGGTTAACTTCAAATTGTTCTATAAAAAGGTGCGTTTTATGAATAATAGCATTATTTACAATTGGCAGCGTGGTTCAAATTAATGGGGAGGAACAAAAATACATAGCTGTATCTTTGAATTTAACATAAGGGGCAAATAAAATATATAGCCATGTCTGGCATCGTTACGTGGTATAAAACATGGCAAAATTATGGTAAAAAATAATGGCCTGGAACGCATGGTCGCCTTAGCTTGGCCGTTAGGTGTAATGACTGTTTAAAATTGTGTGTTACAAAGTCAGGGATCTCATATTTAACACTCTGCATAAAAACAGAAATTTTCTGTGCTTTGGGACGATGTTTTTAGTTAACATCACTGTGTACCTATACGTCGAAGTCGCCTACTTGAGAGATAGCATTTATAATTTTAGCTATAGCTTTCCTGTGGAACCATGTTTCAAGTCCAGCTTTTTCTTAATTGAATTTTAGCTTGTGTTCTTCAGTTGCTTCTGTCATTCCGACCAATTTCTCGTAACTTTTCTTTCTGTGCTCCTGAGTTTTTTTTATTTCTTTTTACGAATGGTCTCATGACAAAGCTCTCTGCACTCCCTAGAAAATTGTCATTTATTTTAGTATGTTTCGTTCTTTAGGTATTTCTAGGCTGTCTAAAGGCAAGCAAATAAATTCGTGGTAAAATATAGTAATTACTTGGGCTCGTTTGTACGTCATTGGGTGACAGGATATCTGTGCAAACATGCTTCCTATAAATGCTGAACGTCTGCCTATCGTTGGGTTAGTGATTGTTACATCCAAATACTTGAAATTATTTCTCTCTGTGTCGGTGGTAGAGTTATTTATGGGCCCATGTTTCAAGTCTACCTCTTCTCTAACCGCATTTTAAATTATCGTATTATATTTCATACTAGAATTATGTATGTATTATGTTTCATACTAGAAGGTATCAGATAGATTATGTAATGGTAAGACAGAGATTTAGGAAATAGGTTTTAAATAGTAAGACATTTCCAGGGGCAGATGTGGAGTCTGACCACAATCTATCGGTTATGAACTGTAGATTAAAACTGAAGAAACTGGAAAACGTGGGAACTAAAGGAGATGGAACCTGGATAAACTGACTAACCCAGAGGTTGTACAAAGTTTCAGGGACAGGATAAGGGAACAATTGACAGGAATGAAGGAAAGAAATTTTTGTAGAAGAAGAATGGGTAGCTCTGAGGGATGAAGTAGTGAAGGCAGCAGATGATCAAGTAGGTAAAAAAACGAGGGCTAGTAGAAATCATTGGGTAACTGAAGAAATATTATATTTGATTGATGAAAGGAGAAAATATAAAAATGCAGTAAATGAAGAAGGCAAAAAGGAATACAAACGTCTCAAAAATGAGATCGACAGGAAGTGCAAGATGGCTTAGCGGGGATGGCTAGAGGACAAATGTAAGGATGTAGACACTTATCTCACTACGGGTAAGATAGATACTGCCTACAGAAAAATTAAAGAGACCTTTGGAGAAAATAGAACCACTTGTATGAATATCAAGAGCTCAGATGGGAACCCAGTTCTAAGCAAAGAAGGGAAAGCAGCAAGGTGGAAGGAGTATATAGAGGGTCTATACAAAGGCGATGTATTTGAGGAAAATATTATGGAAAAGAGAAGAGGGTGTAGATGAAGATGAAATGGGAGATATGGTACTGTGTGAAGAGTTTGACAGAGCACTAAAAGACCTGAGTTGAAACAAGGCCCCGGGAGTAGACAACATTCCATTAGAACTACTGATAGCCTTGGGAGAGCCAGTCCTGACAAAACTCTACCATCTGGTGAGCAAGATGTATGACACAGACAAAATACTCTCAGACTTCAAGAAGAATATAATAATTCCAATCCCAAAGAAAGCAGGTGTTGACAGATCTGAAAATTACTGAACTATCAGTCACAGCTGCAAAATACTAACGCGAATTCTTTACAGACGAATGGAAAAACTGGTAGAAGCGGACCTCGGGGAAGATCAGTTTGGATTCCGTAGAAATGTTGGAACACGTGAGGCAATACTGACCTTACGACTGATCTTAGAAGAAAGACTAAGGAAAGGCAAACCTACGTTTATAGCGTTTGTAGACTTATAGAAAGCTTTTGACAATATTGACTGGAATACTCTCTTGAAAATTTAAATGTGGCAGGGGTAAAATAAAGGGAGCGAAAGGCTATTTACAGTTTGTACAGAAACCAAAAGGCACTTATAAGAGTCGAGGGGTATGAAAGGGAAGCAGCGGTTGCGAAGGGAGTGAGACAGGATTGTTGCCTCTACCCGATGTTATTCAACCCGTATATTGAGCAAGCAGTAAAGGAAACAGAAAGAAAAATTCGGAGTAGGTATTAAAATCCATGGATAAGAAATAAAAACTTTGAGGTTGGCCGATGACACTGTAATTGTATCAGAGACAGCAAAGGACTTGGAAGAGCAGTTGGACGGAATAGACAGTGTCTTGAAACGAGGATATAAGACGAACATCAACAAAAACAAAACGAGAATAATGGAACGTAGTCGAATTCAAAAATGGTGCAAATGGCACTGAGCACTATGGGACTTATTAGCTGAGGTCATCAGTCCCCTAGAACTTAGAATTACGTAAACTTAACTAACCTAAGGACATCACACACATCAAAGCCCGAGGCAAGATTCGAACCTGCGGCCGTAGCGGTCGCGCGGTTCCATACTGAAGCGCCTAGAACCGCTCGGCCACCCCCGGCGGCGTAGTCGAATTAAGTCGGGTGATGCTGCGGGAATTAGATTAGGATATGAGACACTTGAAGTAGTAAAGGAGTTTTGCTATTTGGGGAGCAAAATAACTGATGATGGTCGAAGTAGAGAGGATATAAAATGTGGACTGGCAATGCCAAGGAAAGCGTTTCTGAAGAAGAGAAATTTGTTAACATCGAGTATAGATTTAAGTGTCAGGAGGTCGTTTCTGAAAGTATTTGTATGGAGTGTAGCCATGTATGGAAGTGAAACATGGACGATAAATAGTTTGGTCAAGAAGAGAATGGAAGGTTTTGAAATGTGGTGCTACAGAAGAATGCTGAAGATTAGATGGGTAGGTCACATAACTAATGAGGAGGTATTGAATAGAATTGGGGAGAAGAGGAGTTTGTGGCACAACTTGACAAGGAAAAGGGACCGGTTGGTAGGACATGTTCTGAGGCATCAAAGAATCACAAATTTAGCAGTGGAGGGCAGCGTGGAGGGTGAAAATCGTAGAGGGAGACCAAGAGATGAATACACTAAGCAGATTGAGAAGGATGTAGGTGCAAGTAAGAACTGGGAGATGAAGAAGCTTGCACAGGATAGAGTAGCATTGAGAGCTGACTCAGGACTGAAGACCACAACAGCAACAACAACAACAACAACAACATATGTTTCGTACGGAATGTTAATGATCGAATCTCTGACTTTGAAACACGCCATTGCAAGTGGTGAATACGGTCAGAGACACCTATTGGCCAAGTCCCTCAGCTGTACGTACTGCAACTATAAGCACAGTGTGCTAACAACGATCCTACGTTACGGGCCATATTCGCCATAATTTGATCGTTTCCACAGTATGCAACGATCGAATCATGTCTGTATATTTCATTTGCATCTTTTCTTGACGTCAAGAACATAAATACTATCGTTAAGTCCTCCTCACACAATACGGATCAAGCCATTACTTTTGATGTTGATAGCTTTTCATAATGCTTATAAAATTTTCTCAAATTTCCAGCCGCGTCAGGTGGTTTACAATACACGGGCTTCCGCTCGACTACTCCTCGGTCTTTGTCAATGACTGTCTCATGGTTGCCGATGCCGTCCTTATGCAGCCGCGCTGCATTCTGTCGTCACCCGGTGGTCGCTCCAGTACCACACATGGTAATGTTTCCGCAGAGTGTCCGCCGCGCCCGCTTCTACCCTCAATGTCCCCACCAGAATCCACATCGCCGTAAATGTTTTATCCAATATGAATGTCCACCAGTCGGTGTTTGGACAATTTTGATCAGATATGTATGTCTTTTATGTTCTGTTTGGTGAGTACTACGAGCACAGCCCGTCTCACGAGTGTAGTTTTTCACAATCGCAAATGACTTCACTGACTCTAGACGTATGTACCTTGTCGGTAGCTTCCTTCTTGGAGCCCAGCAGTTCCGTGATTTTGTTGCTGAAGTCGGTGTGGGTTTCCACCATTTCGTTCACAGACGCCTCGTACGTACGGTAGGGGGGCTCGTGCATTTGTTCCGTCATTTTCTCTCTTCTATTTCTGATTGGTTTCGCCTTAACGCTGCGTATTTCTCTGTTTATGTTGACATTGGCTCTGAAACTGGATTGCAGTTTCTGCCGTTCCATCTTCAGGTATCCTTCGTTATTGATTCGTTGCGCCCTCTCAGTTAACATGTGTTGTGCGGAATGAATATGATTTGATCGAAGGTCTGAGGTGGTGTACCGGTAATCTATCAGTATCGGTTGGTGTCGGGTACACTAACCAAACTGTTTCATGGTTGGATCAGCAAAGCTCAAATTCTCGGTGTTCTCCACGACGTGCAGTCAGATACCACAGCTCGTGCTTTGGGTTACAACAATCACTTAAGACAGCCAACCTGTACATAAGTACACGAGGGAAGATGGTTATGGATTATTGTTGTGTACTGAAGCGGTAAAGAAACTGGTACAATCGTGCGTATTCAAATACACAGAAATGTAAACAAGCAGAATACGGCGCTGCGGTCGGCAACGCCAATGTAAAACAACAAGCGTCTGAAGCCGTTGTTAGATTGGTTACTGCTACAACAATGGCAAATTATCAAGATTCAAGTGAGTTTGAACGTAGTGTTACTCTCGGCGCCCGAGCGATGGGACACAGCATCTCCGAGGTTGCGCTGAAGTGGAGATTTTCCCGTACGACCATTTCACGAGTGTACCGTGAATATCAGGAATCCGGTAAAACACCAAATCTCCGACATCGCTGCGGCTGGAAAAAGATCCTGCTGGAACGGGACCAACGACGACTGAAGAGAATCGTTGAACGTGACAGAAGTGCAACCCTTCCGGATATTTCTGCAGATTTCAGTGCTGGGCCATCAACAAGTGCCAGCGTGCGAATCGTTCAGCGAAAAATCGTCGGTATGGGCTTTCGGAGCCGAAGGCCCACTCGTGCACCCTTGCTTACCACACGACAAAAGCTTTACGCCTCGCCTAAGCCCGTCAACACCGACAGTGGACTGTTGATGACTGCAAACATGTTGCCTGGTCAGACGAGTCTCGTTTCATTTGCGTCGAGCAGATGGACGTGTACGGGTATGGAGACAACCACATGAATCCATGGACTCTGCATTTCAGCAGGGGACTCTTCGAGCTTGTGGAAACTCCGTAATGTTGTGGAGCATGGCAGCTGTAGTGATATTGGATCCCTGATACGTCTACATACAACTTAAGTTAGCATCCTGTCTGATCACCTGCATCCATTTATGTCCATTGCGGATGTCTTACAATCTCTGTGGCCTCTCTGTACGTCTATGGACCGATGATGAAGAAGAACTTGAAAGAAATACCAATATAAATGACACTGTAGGTCTGATAACAATGGAAGAACTTCAAAAAGTGATCCAAGACACAGAAATAATAAAGCGTCTTTGGGCACTGATAATATAAACATGGATATGATACAATATGCGTTTAAGTTTCAAATTTTATCTATGTTTGCCTACATGCGCCAGAAAAATAGAATGAAGCAGTGTTATGATCTACTTACAATAAACGGGATCAATCGCAATGCGCAAACTACCGAGGAATAAGTTCTACCGAGGAACATGTCTGCTAAATTCTTGTTGCAAACTGTATGCAAAAATTATAAAGTAGAGATTAAAACAAATAGCGGAAGCACATAAGTTATAGATAGATCGTTTTGGAAAAGGTAGGCCATGTTCTCGATCTTGACAGCTACTGGCAGCCCAAGGACATCCGTCTCTAATGACCTCGTTGTCGACGGGACGTTAAACACTAACCACCACCACCACCCAAGGACATGAATGATTTCACAGTTTCTTTCGTTATTATCCGTCTACTTAACAGAAATCGTTGAGGATTTCAAAAACCTTTTCACGTGAAAGAATTGGTTCTAATATCGTTAGAGTTGCGCTTACTCTCCTGAAGCCCTTCAAAAAGTGGAGAAAATAATGACATCTTCGTGCTTTATTCAAAACCGTCAAAAAAACTTCAGGATTTACAGGATAAAGGCTCAAAGCAGCTTTAAGGTAAACGAATTGTTTGAATCTTTGCCTACAGATGACTGTTGCGAGCATTTATGCAATCCAAGCTACATATTTTATACGAAAAGTAATGTGTATAGTCCTCCAGTAGAAAACTGAAGAACTTCTGAATCGACAAGCTCAACGTGCGTCACTAGCTTCATCACTGCTTATGTTCAAGGCTGTATGTTGCCTTGACGGAGAGGGATATTGTAGAACGCACACAGCACCAACGGAAACTCGAAAGCAAGCAGCGTGATGAAGACTCTCTCTTAAACCAGCCTAAACTTTCTTAGTTTATTACAGAACAGGAGGCGATACGTATGTGGGAGAGAATTACTGAAATGCTATAGCTTCTACACATATTGTGGCATTGATTCATGTGGTTCACAAACTTTTTGCAGTTATTCCTGAGGTCGAAAAATTACACAGGTTTAACGTTGATGCATTGCTGTTCTCTACTTACAGGACGTGAGTGAAATACGGGGTAAGTGTTGCATGCACGCTACTGTGCTAAAACAGTCAATCAACTTTGTTTGGCGAAAACAAATTACCCTTTCATGTAGTATTGGAAAGCAATTTATTTGAGTGTACCCAGTAAAATACGCAGAGTCCCCGTTAGACCGAAAAAAGCTTTTTTCTTTGAATTACAGGTGTCGTTTGTAATATTAACTTGTCTTAAATCGTCTTGTCTGTCTACAAATACGTATGTAACGGCCTCTGGCACAGTCTCTGTCTGTACGTTCAGGCTGATCTCAAGAGCTGCAATTTGGATTTTGATAGGACTTTCAGTAATAGACGATTCCCGAGGAACGTTTGTTTATATAATTTATTAATTTTCGTACAAATTGAATGATCTCAAATGAAGCCGCCACCGCCATCAAAACAATGACATTGCCATCTAGCGGTGAATGACTTAAGTCCTTGGAAACATCTGGAATCGTCCTTTCTACCTGGATTGCAGAGCAGAGAGAACTTTGTGCTGATGTTACGTGGCACAAGGTATTTTTCACCGATGTTACTTGGCAAAGGATGATATGTACCGATGTTGCATGCCAGCGGGTGTTCCTTACCAGTGTTGAAGGTGGTGCTTCTTACCAATCTTGCGTGGTAGACGGTGCTTCGTATCGTTGCTGCATGACAGAGGTTGCTCCGTAGCGATGTTATGTTGCAGAGGGTGCTTTGTACAAATCATAAATGTCAGAGGATGCTTTTTAACAATGTTTCATGGCAAAGGGCGCTTTTTACCAGTATTGAGTGGCGGAGGGTGGTCTGTAGAGATATTATTTTGCAGAGGTAGGAATGGTGTCAGTGTTGAGTGGCAGTGAGTGCTTTGTACCAATGTTGCGTTGCAGAAGATGCTGTGTACCAATGCAGAGTGTATCCCGTATCAGTGTTGTGTGGCAGAGGGTGCTCTGTACCTATGTTGCATGGCTGGTACAGAGTGCTTCGTACAGAAGTTGTATGGCTAAGGATGCGTGGTAAATGGCGCTCCATACTAATGTTGCGTGGCAGAAGGTGCTTCTTATCAATTTTTCATATCACAGTTTACTTCATACCAATGTTACTTGGTGCTTCTTACCATTGTTGTGTGTGCGAGTGTGCATCCCATGCATGCTGCTTCTCAGATGGTGTTTAATAGCGATTGTACATTACGTGGGTTGCGTTATACCAATGTTCTGTGACATTAGGTGCTTCTAATCAACTTTAGGTGGCAGAGGGTGCTTCTTGCCTATGGTAAGTGGCAGAAGGTGCTTGGAACCAATGTTACCTGGTGACGGAAGCTTTGTACCATTGTTGGGTGGGAGAGAATGCTTTGTACGAATGTTACGTAGCAGAAGGTGTTCCACACCAACGTTGGATGGAAGAAGGTGCTACATACCATTGTTGCGTGGCAGAGGGGCTTTATTGGAGTGTTGGGTGGCATAGTGTGCATCCTAATCGTGATGATTGGCAGAAGGTGCATCTTAGAGAGGTCATGTTGCAAAGAACGTATTGTCCCAATATTGTGTGGGAGAGGGTGCTTCGTACCAATCTTGCGTGGCTTTCTGTGCTGTGGAGCCAAGTTAGAACGTGTAATATGTTACGGTGATAGGACCGAATCAGTAAATCTGTGACTAACTCGAGCAGAGTTGCGGAATCGTGGGAATGCTATCTATTGTCAATGAACTGTAGACATAACAGGGACGCTTCCTATGAACTGTATAGTAAACACAGTGTCTACTACAAATTTTTCTGGTTTCAGGAGATATTGTCTCACCTTTCTTTCATGTTTTACTGACTAAGTAATGAGGAGCACTACGAATAAGAGTTTGATTCGACACGTGTCCCTTAGTCACATGGTTAGAAACACTATAACCATGATTGTTGTACGTTGCTAGTAAAGCTGCCCGCCAATGCTATCAATATCAAAAAGACTCGACGTCAAACCGGTACGTCAGCAACGTAAGAAATCGATACTTCAGATACTACCACTGTGAAGAAACAGTTGCCGTGAATTCCTTGGACAGCACAGAAATGTTTAAATTTCGGATAGAATCACGAGAAGAAAAATGAACACTATAGGTGTATTACTACATATGAAGGACGAAACTAAAAATGTCTGTGGCCGAATAAAGGAAGGAATGAAGAACAAAGAAAGAAGGGAGAATAAGAGGTTGGAGCACACGACGTACATGCAATGAACAAGTACATGCAGTATCACTGCACACAGGGTCCACGTGTAGCCGAAAAAGCCAAATGTGAGAATCGTAGGCGCTGTAGGCGAGTAAACAGAATCACTGTTGTAGCCGAGTATTTAGAACCGCTGCAGTAGGCGGTAATGGTGCCATAGTAGTGTGTGACGGAACTTAGTATAGTGAAACCTGTGTATCCATGTATTCCGTAATATTCCGCACAAATATTTCTATGGATAGGGCAGTAAACAGGAACCATTAATAGCAATATATGAAAGTGAACAGGAGCATGTATCAGGTTGGGAGGAGTATCAGATGGAATATTGGACTTCTTCTGGTAGACAGAGGCTTGGACTTATGTGTGGTCACACTCCAGGACAGAAATGTGGTAAGGAGTAGGGGAAAGACGAGACGTTAGTAAGGGCAAGCATGCAGAACCGCCGAAGACTTAATAAATGTAATATATTCAGTTAACTGTCAATATAAGAAATGAAATAGTCAAGCAGCAGGCTAGAAAGTAGCGAGGAAGAAGGGAATGTGTCAAAGGCCAGACAAGAGACAAAAATTGAAAAATTAATAACGGAGGAGAAATTGGAAATGCAAGCAAATTGGATCCTTAAGAAATCACAAATACATGTTAGGATAAACTTTGAGGAAAATTTCGAAAAATGTAAAATGAACGTAGACGAGAAAACAAAGTCGGCACAGAAAGAATAACAGGAAACTTATACATAAATCTAGAGAACATTAAGAAAAACAACACAAAACAATACTGAACAGAGTTGACAACATACATACTCTGGTACAGTTAGCAATACAAAACCAAGCGGAAGCAACCTTAGGTTTTATTCAAATAGAACAAAGAGTAGACCCCGTGAGCTAATTTGTGCAAAAGTGTAACAGACAGCGCAAAAATGCGTGGACCAAGTAATACATAATATATTACGTCTAGATGCACCTTATGTCGTAAGGCAAATTACAATGATTGCTAGAAACAATCCTCAAGTGCAATTAGTACGCAGCTACAAACTTTAAAATCGCACCTGAAAGGAAAACTAGAAAGAGAAATCAAAAAAATCAGTATTTAAACGTGCATTACGACGAAAAAAACATAGCGCACTGGGCAGTGTAGGGACAATTTTTCAAACTGCGTAGCCATAAAATAAGACGATAATGGTAACCTGGCACTCAGATGTATAATATGCACAGAGATCAAACGGGACCAACTCCCCCTACAAATAAGCAAGAATATAGAAATATTGGGATAAGAAATAATATTAGTAACGCCTCAAAGACAAAGAGGCAACTCACATGCAGAACATGGTCTTCAGCATACGCCGACAAGTAGGAAGAAATCACGACAATTACCACAGAGAAACAGATAATCAGTGGGGATGGAATCGTGAACGTCGCGGATATCCTTTCTGACTCAACAAAGCGCAGAAGACAGAGAGAAGAGCAAAAAAACTCGGTCCGATCGGAGAAAAATAAATTGAATCGAAAATGAGAGTGGGCATGAGCCAAGCAGCCAATAAGAGCGCAGGAAACTACCGCAGATGAATCGAAGTGAAATGACATAAAGCAGAATGTAGAAGAAATAGACTTTGGAAGAAATATGATATTACATCGAGAAGAAGGAGAAAGACTTAGTCATCTTTTTATGAGAAGACAACACCGAAAAAAGTGCAAAGGTTTACTTGTGTGTAACTACGCATACGTGAATTAGGTGGCAGTATTTGATGATTTTACTTGTGGTGTCACCGCCAACTACCACACTTGCTAGGTGGTAGCTTAAATCGGCCGCGGTCCATTTAGTACATGTCGGACCCGCGTGTCGCCACTGTGTGATCGCAGACCAAGCGCCACCTCAAGGCAGGTCTCGAGTTACGGACTAGCACTCGACCCAGTTGTACGACGACTTTGCTAGCGACTACACTGACGAAGCCTTTCTCTCATTTGCCGAGAGACAGTTAGAATAGCCTTCAGCTAAGTCCATGGCTACGACCTAGCAAGGCGCCATTAGATTTACGTAGTTTGATAGTTATCGTATGAAATGTCTCAACAAGAAGAACGATGTATACAACAAGGATAAATAAAAGTTAAGTATTCGAGGAGCTGCATACTTTTCTTATTAGCATTCAATACTTATCCTGTTCCAGAATTCACGCCCGTCTGCGTTAGATAGCGTGCATTTAAGCCGCCTCTATCTACAAGGTGTTGGCACATTTACCAACACATTATTGGCGACGAGGATGGGATCACTTTGCCATCATCACAGACCACAATCCTTTGACATCGCTTTTTCATCCGAACAAGCCTGTACCTCCGCGTACAGCGCAGAAATTCATTCGCTGGTCGATTTTCCTCTCGCAGTACCGCTACGATATCTTGTATCGGTCCACTGCTAAGCACGGAAACGCCGATGCGTTGTCCCGTTTGCCTGTTGCTGAGGATAAAGCATTCGATTCTTCCGAACTTGCTTGCATGTTCATTGATTCGGAAACCGATGAAGTGGTCGAATCGTTTCCGATTGATTTTCGTCGTGTAGCTACAACCACAGCTGCTGACCCGGTCCTTGCTACCGTTTTGCGTTTTGTTGATACGCAATGGCCTTTGTCAAAGTCTCGGATCGAGGATCCGTTGGTTCGCCTATTTTTTGCTCATAAGGAGAGACTTTTTGTTCGACGTGGTGTTTTGTTGTTGCGTTCTGATAATGATCAGTCCAGAGTCGTGGTCCCACGTTCCTCTGTTTTACGGCTTCTTCACCAAGGACATTGGGGTATAGTGCGAACGAAACAACTTGCTCGTCAGCACTGTACTTGGTTCGGAATCGATGCTGCAATTACGAATATGTGTTCTTCTTGCATGGCGTGTGGCGAACAACAATCCGCACCGCCGCGGAAAGTCTTTGCATGGCCAAAAGCCACTTCCCCTTGGCAACGCTTGCTCATCGATTTTGCTGGTCCATTCTGGAATGCTCGATGGTTGGTTCTGGTAGATGCCTTCAGTAATTTTCCTTTTGTTGTCCGGATGTCTTCCACGACGTCAACTGCCACCATCCAAGCGTTGTCTGCTATCTTTTGCATTGAAGGTCTTCCGCAGACTATTGTTTCCGATAATGGCCCACAATTCATGTCCGCAGAATTTCAGTCATTCTGCCAGGCCAATGGTATTCAACATCTGACATCCGCGCCGTTTTCGCCTCAGTCAAACGGTGCCGCTGAACGATTGGTCCGGACTTTCAAGTCACAGATGTTGAAGTTGAAAGAGTCGCATTCCCGGGAGGACGCGTTGTTGCTCTTTTTGTCATCGTATCGCTCTCAGCCCCGAGATGGTCGCTCGCCGGCTGAGTTGCTCCACGGTCGTCCTCATCGAACCTTGATGTCTTTGCTGCATCCGCCGCATCAGGTTCCTGTGCAGCGGCAGACTCCTGCTTTTGCTCCAGGCGACGTTGTATTCTATCGCAACTATCGAGGTTCACGGCGTTGGCTCGCAGGGCGCATTCTTCGCTGCCTCGGCCGCGCGATGTATGTGGTTTTGGGGGCCTCTGGTGAGGTGCGTCGGCATCTCAATCAGCTGCGCCTCTGTCGTCGCACGGGTTCTGCCGCTCCCCGTCTGCTTTCAGCGACGGTGCCGTCCGGTCAGCGCCCTGGGGACCCATCTACTGGCTCGCCTCATCCCCAGGTGTTACCGACGATGCCTTCCATTTTGCCCCATGGCGAAGCGCTGCCGCAGCCGCCGCCGCCGCCGCCGCCGCCTGTGCTCCTGCCCGCGCCGCCCGCATTCGACGCTTCGCTGCAGCCGCCAAGCGCCTCCCTGGGTCACGCGCCGCCGATCACGTCCCGTGACCAGCTGTCCTCCGCCATGGAACTCTTGCCCGCTCCGGACCACATGATGTCATCGCGCGTCGGGTACCCCGACGCAATGGAGGTCGACCCTTCGGCCCCTCCTGTCTCATTATGGGCGCATACACCGCATGTTGACGTGCACCCTGGACTAGGTTTTCAGGCGTTTCCTAGCTCCCCTCGGACCGAATGGCCGGGTGCGGGTGGCACAGCCTCGCCTGTTGTTAGGCTCCCCACCTCATCGCATACGTCAACATGGGGTCCTCCCCACGGCGGGCGGAAGCCTTATAACACGACCGTTCGCCGATTTGCGGGGGAGGAATGTGGTGTCACCGCCAGACACCACACTTGCTAGGTGGTAGCTTAAATCGGCCGCGATCGCAAACCAAGCGCCACCACAAGGCAGGTCTCGAGTTACGGACTAGCACTCGACCCAGTTGTACGACGACTTTGCTAGCGACTACACTGACGAAGCCTTTCTCTCATTTGCCGAGAGACAGTTAGAATAGCCTTCAGCTAAGTCCATGGCTACGACGTAGCAAGGCGCCATTAGCCTCACATAGTTTGATAGTTATCATATGAAATGTCTCAACAAGAAGAACGATGTATACAACAAGGATAAATAAAAGTTAAGTATTCCAGGAGCTGCATACTTTTCTTATTAGCATTCAATACTTATCCTGTTCCAGAATTCACCCCCGTCTGCGTTAGATAGCGTGCATTTAAGCCGCCTCTATCTACAAGGTGTTGGCACATTTACCAACACATCATTACTGACCCAGAAAAGCTACAGAGAATGATGAAGAAGCACGTGCACTGCCTAAAGAAGAACTTCCTGCTAAAATAATTGATATCAGCACGTTGAAACAAGAGAACAGGTCAAAATAAAAGCAAATTACGAATATGCTTTTCTAGAATAGCCAGGGTTCATGAAAGGTTCTTCCGTGTAATATACGTCGTATTTGTGTACCACGTAATAGTAAATTACAGATGAGAAAAGAAGCATTCGAGAAGAAGCAACAACTCTTGCTATTGCAGTTGTTTGAAGTAAAGACTTAGGCAGAAGCACAGTTCATTCTTTCATCATACTTAAAGCGATCCTACAAAATGTTGTGTCCTCGCCAATGGACGCAACCGGATTAAGAGCGCTGAGACAGTTTCCGACTGGAGCCACAAGTGATGCTTTGAAGTTCGCCGCCATTCACAAGCCCCGCCCAATTAGCAACCGCTGGGTCTAAGACAATGAGACGGACAACCGCATTGCAATAAGCGACGGCTGCAGGCAGCAACGGACGGTTCATATTCGGCGTTGGCGTATCACAATATTAGTACGGAGTTCCAAGGTTGCAAGTCATATTGAAACGTCCCCTAAGAAAAATTGTACAAGACTGCTTAAACTGAAACACAATATTTTTTTTGGCGCAACGCACTCTGACTTTCAAAAATCCCTACAAATGAATAGCCCTGACTAACATTAACCTATACCTTTACCTCACAAAAATCTTGGTTACTCGAACTACTGCAATACAGCGAGCGCCACTACTGCCAGCTAAATAAAAGATTCAAACTACGGAAGGCACTAACTACTGATAGGCATAGTTAGCAAATGAAAGATTTTAATAGAGAACAAACAATGTATTTACCCTAATAGTCATCAAAAGTCATAATATATATAGCAGTTCATGACATCCAGTCTTACAAATTTCAAAACTCCGCCATTTCTCTCCCCACATCCACCACTGCTGGCAGATCACCTCCAACTGCGCAACGCTACGCGCTGTTAACATCCAGCTGTCCCACACTACAATGGCAGACAACAATGCAAACTAGCCACAGACTGCACACAGCACAGCCAGTGATTTTCATACAGAGTGCCTCGTGGCGGAAAACAGCCTACTTACATAACCCCCATGCTCCCCACAAAAAATTTTACAAATTGTTTTGGGCACTGGCCGATACATATTTGTTAAATTTTTTTCACAATTACAATAACAAAGAATTCAAATGCACACACTTATTGATACAATGTTGGTCAAAAGCTAAAATTTTCTCACAGTCCATAAAGACAGTCCTGATCGTTCATCACAGTAAAATTGCAGTGTTTTTCTCAAAGTCTGAGCAGTAAAAGAAAATGCACACCGAAGTAGTGGATTTCCATGCAGTCTTGAAGAAGTAGTGTTGTTCTTCCAACGGAAAGACAGTGCTGACTCTCGACATGCAGACAGATAATGGGCCACAACAGAGCCAACCCACAGCAGAGTCATTCGAAGTTTTGAAGAATATTGGTAGGGAGGTCATCACAGAGTAGACCCACTGTAGTCCTGGTAGAGATTACGGTATTGGTGGTCCATCAAACGTGCAGACCCACTGTAGTCCTTGTAGAAATAATGGTACTGGTGGGCCATCAAAGATGTAGACCCACTGTAGTCCTTGTAGAGATGGCCAGCAGCCATCTGTTGCGACTGTGCCGGTGCAACAATCACCATCGAAGAGTCTTGCAGTGAATATAGCAAGTCCATAAACCACCACACGTCCACTCACAAAAATTTTTTATGAAATGTCCTTAGAAGTAGCAATGCTGTTATCTAGTCCCTTGCTGAATTATTAACACATGTGCAAACACTAAGAGTCCCTACTTCTCACATACTGTCCTTATACTATGACCAACAGAAACGTGTGCTGTGAAATGTAACTTACAAGTTACTTAATTTGATGAACTGGTGTCTATTACAATTTTATAACATAAGAATATAATAACAAAGGTACAAAATACATCATAAAAGAACATAACAATACAGATAACATTTGTGGTAATGCAGGCTTTACAGAAGAATCGAAATAACATATACATCAGTGTTACAGGAATTAAAACATAAGTAAATACATAAAAGATCAGAATAACTTTTGAAACATCAACTTCACACATGAGCATTAAAACAAAACAGAATAAATAATATCTAAACATCTTTATAAAGAAAAATAACATATTATCAGAAAAATTCTACAACATAACTCTTATTAGCTAAACACATTAAGACAGGAAAAATACAAATTCACACAGTGTAATAACACAAAAATACAGGACAGGGTTTGTTTTCAGTGTAACATTTGGCACTGGAGTCCACCCCAAAACTTCATTCCATATATCTTTCCTCTTATTTCAACATTTGTTTCCACCAAAAAAATTCTATCCAAGCTTGCTTTCTGTATTCTGTTCACATCCTCTTTCAAAAATAGTTTTTCTCCACTGTACACTACTTTTTTGGCCAAACCATTTTCTTATAGCTTCTCAATGCATTTCTTCCAATTCATCACAACTCGTTCTCTCATATAGCCTACCCCATCTTAAGCTAACTTAAATCTACTGAGCTCAGATGCTAAACTAAGGAATGAGGCAATGCAGCATCACAAAACAATTAACACAAACAGCAATGATAAAAAATACAAATGGCAAAGCAAGCAGCATAAATTAGCAAAGCAAATGCAATATTACAACTAATATAAGGCAATGCGCAGCAAACAAGAAAAATAAATTCGTAGTAAAACTGGCTTAACAGAGTAATGTAAAGTGAAATTTAGTAGCACTATCCCTGGCAAACAGAAGCAGCAAATGCAATAACTTATATCTAAACATGACATAGCTCAAGATGAAAAAATATTACACTGAAAATCGCCATGTCTAATACCGATATCACATCTTAACACTAGAGTGATGCATCACAAAAACTTACTCTGCAAGAAAGTTACCAAGTCATTAAAAAAATTATTTATGCAATTCCTGTGAAGGGAAATGTCTATTTGTGCTCTCTTTTCTAAGAAAGTATATGAGAAACGTATTCTTTACTGGGTCTGTAGACAGAAAATAGTGATATTAGTACAGCTACTAAATTTTGTAATACCCAATGCTGCAGTGCAGCTAGAAACTAGATATTAAAGAAAATGAGCAAATATGTACAAAGGAAGGCATGAAACATCATTCATTAGCCATATGGCATTTCATAAGGTAGTAAAAAAAATCTCTCAACTAGAAAGACAGTAGTCATAACCAGGTGTATAGACATAAAATATTTCTCATCATTTAATTAGACATTTCAGTAAATATAATAAATTAAGAGGGCCACAGTGTTATCGTATGTTTTCAAGTCTGAGCGTGTCATATTTGCGATGCTTTCGACAAAGAAATGTCAATAGCGAGGGTAATGGCCTCTTTTTTTTTTTTTTTTTTTTTTTTTTTTTGCACCTAACGGCTTTCTTTTGTCAGACGACTACCTCTCAGCTGGGCGCCCAAAATGCATTACCTCAAGGTCACTTACCTTTCTTACTGAAATATTTACGACAGCTGTTTCCACTACAGTGGCAGTCTCATATAAAAAAATTCACAGGTTGGGAATTTGTGTTACAAATGTGTAGAAACAAAATCCTATTGATATAACATTGTCCAAAAAATTTTTGTCGGCATTGTAATACACTCACGCATTTACATACATTACGTAACTCTTAAAGTACGATTCTTGGTTTCCAACAAACTTTTCCACAAATCAGAGTCCCTAACCACTATTCATTATTCCTTACCTTATTATACATATACATATTGTTGACTCTTCTACAATATTTCATAACTGATACATAGCATAATCAAATTCCTCATGTAGCATCAGCTTATTGATCATAAACATACCTCAACGGCATAATACACATCGTCGTCGCAATAATGTCATAACACCCCAATCAAATCTCAAAAACGTCGTAGATTTCTGCAATAATTTCAAAACTTAAAAAAAATTCTCTGCTCATTTCAATAGTGTCATCAACCTCAAACGTACTTTAAAATCATGCTCCCTTACCAAATACATCATTCAAAGCTCTCATAGTATCACAATGGTTCTGAAAAAATATGAACAGTTCACAAAGTACAGACAAAAACAATTTCATAAGTGTGAAGTTACCCAACTGTGTAACTGCGTAAACATGTGTCAGTGCTATAGTAAAAAAAATGTTTATCTCTCAGTTAAATGATCAGATAGCTGTGAAATTTGTGTGTTAGAGAAATATGGTACCGATGTGTAAAGTTGTATAAGCAAATACCATATTAGCTAGGCTCCTTGTGCTTGCCAAACACATGGTACATAAAGTAAGCGTATACCCCCCTGAGGATTAATGTAATTATACCCTCAGGTGTTTCAGATTACAGCAATGGAATGTAATGTATCACGGAAAACTTTCTTTGTAATTCAAAAATCTTTAAAAATAAATGTTTTAAGTATAAAATTAATCACTCAAATACGTGTACTGTAGCGCTAAACTGTGCATCTTGTTGCAACATAATCTCTGTGGAAGTGTCGTAGTTATCGTCCTCCGAAAGCTAAGTTCTGCAGAAGTCAATGTACTTACCTCATGATAAACAAAAGTGAAATGTTTGCGTACAGATATCGTAGTTATTATGCTTATTGGCGTGGTGAAAAAAGTACTGTACAGTAACGTATTGTTGTGCCATGAAAAAGGCTGTCTCATTGTTGCTATACCACAAAAGTTACTACTAAAACATGTTTTACTTTCCAGAATAATGCAGAAAAACTGAGCAGATGTAAAACAGAAACACCGCAAAAGCAACATTGTAAATTGTCACTCATTAGTAGCGTCGTGATAAAACCGTGTAGTTGTCACATAAACTAACCACTGTGTCGTCTGGTATCTCACAGAAAGTACTTTAAATCCAGAATATATTTTCAAGTAAACCAAAATGTTGCATTAAAATCTCATTAGCAGTATCAGTATATGTTCTAAGTATGTAAGCCTTATAGTCGTTACGTAATCATGCAACTAACAAGCAAGAATGTACACACACACAATAACACTGTGACGTCTGTTCACTATAACAATGCATTCGTAATTTCTGTTTCAATAAGTTCTCTTGGTTCTTGACTGGATATTTAACTTCAAACGTTGTTGCATGTTAACAGATTCCAAGTCTGACAAGCATACTAGTAATGTAAAGTGAAAAGTTATATGGCAAAGACAAAGTTAAAAAGCAGATTATCTTTCAAATAATTACTATTAAAAACAGTCTTGATCACGATTTATTTAACAATGTGACCGGTTTCGACCACTACTGTGGTCATCTTCAAACAGTCTTGATCACGATTTATTTAACAATGTGACCGGTTTCGACCACTACTGTGGTCATCTTCAGACCATTGAGTAGGAACCTCTATCTGTTGGAGAATCAGTAGTGATTCTCCAACAGAAAGAGGTTCCTATTCAATGGTCTGAAGATAACCACAGTAGTGGTCGAAACCAGTCACCTTGTTAAATCAATCGTGATCAAGACTGTTTTTAATAGTAATTATTGATAAGACATTGATCACTGCTGTTCCCGTAATGCATTCAAAAGATTATCTTTCAATAAACGGTTTTACATGTGAAATGTGGTGCAATCATTTACTCTTCCTAGCAGGCAGAGTTTCAACTGCAACGCAATTATCATGTGGTATACGTCGGATTCTGTAAGGTCCATTGTAAACTAGAAAGAATTTGTGACTCAAATGTTTCTTCTTATGTGATAATGAATGAGCTTTAATGAGAACTTTCTGACCAATGTATAATTTCCTTGCATTTACTTTACCGTGTAGTTTTCTCCTTTTGTCTGCTGCATATTTTATATTTTTAAAGCCAAATCAATTATGTCCTTGTGTCGAAGTTTACGTGTATTTGGGAAAGGTACAAGCTCTCTGATTCTTTTCGGTGGTTCTTCAGTCTTCAGTACAAGAGTACGTAGTACAGCAGTGGAATCATGAGGCATTTCATTCAGCACATTTTGAAATAAGTGTAAATATCTGTCCCAATGCTGATGCTTTCTGTGACAATAAAGTCTGCAAAGCTAATTGTTTCTTTCATAATCCTTTCAGACAGGTTACAATGTGGTGAGTACAATGAAATAAAAACAGGTTTGATTTTATGATTCCGAAGCATGCGTGACCAAACAGCAGAACTGAACTGCGGTCCATTATCTGAAATGACTTTAGCAACGTGGCCAACTTCACGTAAGAAATGTTTAATAAAGGCGTTGGATGCATACCGTCCAGTGGCATTACGTAAGGGAGTGAAAGAAACAAATTTTGAAGTAAGTTCAACAGCGACTAGAACGTACGAAAATCCATTCGCTGTTCTGACAAGGGGTCCCAAGAAATCAACAGCAGCAAATTCTTTTCATTTAGCAGGAATAATAGGAAACAACGGAGCACGATGCGAGATAGTAGATGGTTTCGCCTTTTGACAAAGTTTACAAATAGACAAGACTCTTCGAATTCTCTTTTCCATATTGTTAAAATAACAAGTCGTTCGAAGAATATGATAATATTTTTGCGGACCAAAATGTGCATAGCTGAAATGAATGTACCAAATGAGCTTATTAACAAAATCGTCTGGAATACAAAGTTCCCAAAGCTTGTCATCAACATTGCAGCGTTTGAAGAGTATGTTGTTTCTAACCAGATAATAATGCCGAATCTGAGTGTGCGACTTTTCATGCCATTTACTTTTGATGTCTTTGCAAATCGAATCTTTATCTTGTTCATGAGCAATGTCCTTTAAAGATGTGGTGATGAAGTTTTCAAAGGCGACTTTCTGAATGAAAGGAATACTGAAATTTTTCTCGAGGTTGCCTTCTGTGTTACTTTTCTCAAGCCCAGCCGGTGCGCGTGACAGTGCGTCCGCAACAATGTTCTCCTTGCCGGGAATGTAGACTATTGTGGAGTGGAATTCTTGCAGAAACAATGCCCAACGTTTTAACCTGTCATGATTTAATTTTGAAGACATAAGAAATTGTAATGCGCGATGATCACTGTATACTTTTACGTGCTTACCAGAAAGAAAGAAATGGAATTTGTTAAATGCCCAAACGATAGCTGAAGCTTCTAAATCAGTAACGGAATAATTTTCTTCAGATTTTGTTAGCACTCGGCTAGCAAAAGCAATGGTTTTCTGAACAGTAGTGTCATTTTCTGTGGCTTCTTGAAATAAATGGGCACCAAGACCGACCTTAGAAGAATCCGTGCTAAGGCAGAAATCTTGTGAGAGATCTGGATGAGCTAGTATTGGCGCGTTAAGTAGCGATTCTTTCAAAGAATTGAATTCCAACTGTGCTTGTTCGTCCCAGTTCCAAATAGTATTTTTTCCAGTGAGAGAATAAAGTTTTGGCGTAACTAGAATTTGCATATTCAGAAAACGACGGTAAAAATTTACGAGACGTAGAAAACTGCGGACTTGTCTTTTTGTGGATGGAACTGGAATTGCTCTGATTGCTTCTAACTTTTCAGGATCCGGCTGAATGCCTTCAGAAGAAATAATAAGTCCCAAAAACCTCACCTTTGACCTACGGAATTCAGACTTTTCCAATTTAACTGTAATTCCAGATTCTGAAAAAATTCGTAACAAACTGTTGAGGATGTGATTATGTTGTTCCCATGAAGCTTCTGCTATTAGAATATCGTCTACATATAAGGTGATGTGACGTTTTAAGAACTCAGGTAATATGGAATTTAGCCCGCGAATGAATGCTGCCGAAGAATTGTTCAAACCAAAAGGAAGTTTCCGAAACTGATAAACGCCGAAACAAAGGAAAGCTGTGTATTTTCTACATTCTGGATGAAGTTCGATCTGATAGAAGCTGGATCTGAGATCAATGGAAGACAACACTTTTACACCATTAAAATTTTGAAGAAGTTTTTCCAACGTTTGCGGCCTGTCTGTTTCAGAAATGATGATAGTATTTATTTGTCTCGAATCTAAGACAAGCCTGATCGAACCATTTTTCTTCTCAACAACATGTAATGGATTGTTGTATGAGCTTACTGCAGGCTCAATAATGCCCTCGTCAAGCATAGATTGTACTTCAGTTCTAACACGGTCCCTATAATGCACCGGAATTACGTATGGTCTAACACAAAATTTAGTATGCTCACGAACACGAAATTGGTATTGAAATCCCTTGATTGTTCCTGTTTTGTGAGTAAAAACTGCGGAATGTGCTTGTAAAATCTCAAAAAGGTCCTGCCTATCAGTGTCATTACAATTCTCAATTGTTTGAATTTTATTCTGAATTAACTAATTAGTATCAAATGCGCCATCGATATCATCCCTGTCAGTACTTGCAGAGTAATTGTTGGTGTCAAGTTCCGTCGAAAATTCCGAACTGTTGTCTAACAGGAGATAAAGCCGATTAATTTCTTCGTCATGGTTTGAGAGCCAATCTTCAAATTTCAAAGCTGCTGACTTACCTTCTTTTTCTAAACTTATTTCAGCATCGTGAAAGTTTAAGATTGCTTTGTATTGATTCAAAAAGTGTACTCCCAGTATAATTTCCGTCGACAATAATGGAACAATAAGAAAGTTCATAGAGAAGCTGTGGCTTTGACAAAAGAATTCTAAGTTGGTTTGTTGGCGTACATCTACACTTTTTCCAAAGATTGCACCTTGTAATTTAATATTACGTAACGGAAGGGTGGGGCAATCGTTCGATTTGTTGCATTTGCTAAAAGCTGTTTCACTAATTACTGAAATGGGACTGCCAGAGTCAAGTACTGCCATAAATTTTACGTCATTTGCTGTAATGTGAATCACAGGATATGCAATGTTGTTATGTTTTACGTCGTGTTCTTGGAGTAAGATGTCCCTAATGTCTTGCATTTTTACGTAATTACTAGCTATGGCAGCTGCGTCGTTAGTTTCATACGTACGTTTTGTGGCTGCCAGCGGTATGAGTCATTGCCTTTTGTCTCTTTGTTGGCGCACGTCGTTATTGGGTTTGGAGACCTAACTTCTACAAATTCACCTTGTCGAGAGGGCCCTGCCCTGTTTAAATCCCGCCAGTTCCGATGCAATTCAGGTCTGTCTTTACGATCATATCGTCTGTCGTCATGTCGGTAAAATCCATATTTCCTTTCTTGTCGGTCATGTGGTGGAGAATTTCTCCCTGAATCGTAACTGCGCGCTGGACCATAGCGTCTAAAGTTATTCTGTCTCCCTTGATAATATTTATTTTGGTTCCCATATTGTCTGTTTCTCTGATTGTCTCTGTGATAGTCATTACTGCGGAGAGGTGATCTTTCCCTGTAATTATTACTACTCTGCCAACGGTTGTCATACGGGTGGTGTCTGTTTTGGTCACGATTTGTGTTGTTAGAATAGCCTTGTCGTGCCCAGTTATTATTTCTTTCATCGCGGAATTGCGACGGATGTGACATGTAATTGTTGTGTTCCTGTTCCCTCGTTCCGTGATTGTCAGTGTCAATTTCAAATTCTTGTAAGGGTCCCTGAAAAGCTTCAATGTCGTCTTTGCAACGTCCTGCCAAAATAATATGTCGTAAATGTTCAGGTAATTTGATTAAGCAAATGCGGATGAGTTCTGAGCGGCTGTATGGGTTTGACAGGTACTGATTCATGTGCAACATGTCTTCAAAATATTTCACAAGACTGGAAAATTCATATTGTTCGCAATGTTTCATGATTATGATGCTATGTTTTACTTGGTCTTGTGTAGCTTGAGACCAATATGCTGGGAGGAAGGCATGGTAAAATTCTCCTTCACTGTGACAATCGTGAATGACCGATCGCATTCTTACAGCTGGTTCACTCTCTAAGTAGCCACGCATAAATTCTAATCTGTGTTCTAACGACCAGTTGGGAGGAAAACAATGAGGGAATTGATGGAGCCATGCTTGTGGATGAATGTCGTTGCCAGAATTCTTAAATGTAGTGTAGTAATGAATAGCTTTTAGTCAAAATCATCGTGTCGGCGAGTAGCATATCGGTCATTGCTACGTCGTGTCGGCGGTTCCATTTCAAAATTCGGTGCACCTTTCCAATTTCTATCATAATTTCCGAAATGCCCTGTGTTATTATTTTGTGGTTGTTCCGTATTTCTAAGTCCCTCTTCCCGTGTTGGAGCGCGAGTGTCCTCTGAAATATGTAATTTTTGTATTACTTGCGCCAACTGATCTTGTACTTCCCAGATTTCTCTTTTGTGATGCATATTGATTTGATTCTGATTTTGTTTGAATTTCTTAATTTGTTCATACTCTTCTGTGTCAGTGATGGCTACAGGTCTTGTGTCATTCAGATAATCATCTACCTTTGCATATAAGTTAGTGAACTGATCCGAAAGTTTGGCTACTTTCTCCGATAGTGTACTTATTTCCTCAGTGTGTTTTCTGAACCAAGTTTCAGAGTATCTACTGTGTCCTGTAAATTTTCCTGAGTTTTTGCAAGTTGCGTAACCGAATCGGTAGATGCAACTGAGTCAAATTTAGCTTGCAAGGTGTAGTGATTTTCATGAACAATGGTTTGCAGTTCTTTTATGGCTGCTTCGTGATTCTATAATGCATTTCCATGCCGCGAAAAAATAGGTTGAAAATGCTCACTAATTTCTGTTTTTACTTCATTACAGACTTTTTGACATTTCGATTCAATGTTATGTAACTCAGTAGCTAAATCTTCACGTGTTTGTTCAAGTGTGGTGTCTAACGTTTGAAGCTTTTGCTGTGTTTGTCTCTGATTTTGTTCCATTGTGTCTAACTGTTGCTGTGTTTGTCTCTGGTGTTGTTCCATTGTGTCTAACTTTTGAAGATTTTGTTCCATTGTGTCTAACTTTTGAAGATTTTGCTGTGTTTGTCTCTGATTTTGTTCCATTTGTTGCATTAGCTGTAATAACAATGCATTAGTGTCTGGAATCTGTTCCTCTACGCTTTTCGGCAGTGCATTTGCACCACCAACATTCACATTTTGACAAGCACAAAATGTGTCTTGACTTATTTGAGAAAACGGTGAGGACGCAAAACCTGAATCTACAGTATTTGCAAAATTGTGTCCTGTCATTTCGGATTCCTGAGGCGAGCTGTTGCCGAGAGGTCGATCGATAATGCTTCCCTGTTCCCTAATTGTTTCACTGCCTACGCCATTGTTTGCCGCCCGCTCCATTTCCCTATGCACAATTACCAAATTACTATGTTGAACATTAGTTAATTCATTACACGGTGGCGCTAACACACTGCTTTCGTCTTCACTGTCATTTCTCAGTTTACTTTGGAGCCTACTATTACGTTTTTCACACGCCATAATTGTCACAATATTTCACACGATAACACAGAAAAGCACAATTTGAAGAGCAAAATAAGATAACACATTAACATAGCATTAAAAATGATATCTCGTTAATTGCAAGCGCAGCTGCGAAATACTTGGTGCAAATCTACATGCATGCCACAACTGCTTTACTGTACAAGAATGAAAAACTACAACTACAAAGTAAATTCTCTCTACAATTACGCGCTAGTTAGTGTAGCTTTTGTTTAAAAGCTACACTAACTACGCAAACTACAAGAAAAAAATCAGAAGATTCCAGCGAGGCATCCTCAGTTAAGGGTCGACATATGAAACGTCCCCTTAGAATAATTATACAAGACTGCTTAAACTGACACACAATATATTTTTTGGCGCAACGCAATCTGACTTCCAAAAATCCCTACAAATGAATGGCCCTGACTAACATTAACCTATACCTTTCACAAATCTCTTACCTCACAAAAATCTTGGTTACTCGAACTACTGCAATACAACGAGCGCCACTACTGCCAGCTAAATAAAAGATTCAAACTACGGAAGGCACTAACTACTGATAGGCATAGTTAGCAAATGAAAGATTTTAATAGAGAACAAACAATGTATTTACCTTAATAGTCATCAAAAGTCATAATATACACTCCTGGAAATTGAAATAAGAACACCGTGAATTCATTGTCCCAGGAAGGGGAAACTTTATTGACACATTCCTGTGGTCAGATACATCACATGATCACACTGACAGAACCACAGGCACATAGACACAGGCAACAGAGCATGCACAATGTCGGCACTAGTACAGTGTATATCCTCCTTTCGCAGCAATGCAGGCTGCTATTCTCCCATGGAGACGATCGTAGAGATGCTGGATGTAGTCCTGTGGAACGGCTTGCCATGCCATTTCCACCTGGCGCCTCAGTTGGACCAGCGTTCGTGCTGGACGTGCAGACCGCGTGAGACGACGCTTCATCCAGTTCCAAACATGCTCAATGGGGGACAGATCCAGAGATCTTGCTGGCCAGGGTAGTTGACTTACACCTTCTAGAGCACGTTGGGTGGCACGGGATACATGCGGACGTGCATTGTCCTGTTGGAACAGCAAGTGTCCTTGCCGGTCTAGAAATGGTAGAACGATGGGTTCGATGACGGTTTGGATGTACCGTGCACTATTCAGTGTCCCCTCGACGATCACCAGTGGTGTGCGGCCAGTGTAGGAGATCGCTCCCCACACCATGATGCCGGGTGTTGGCCCTGTGTGCCTCGGTCGTATGCAGTCCTGATTGTGGCGCTCACCTGCACGGCGCAAACACACATACGACCATCATTGGCACCAAGGCAGAAGCGACTCTCATCGCTGAAGACGACACGTCTCCATTCGTCCCTCCATTCACGCCTGTCGCGCCACCACTGGAGGCGGGCTGCACGATGTTGGGGCGTGAGCGGAAGACGGCCTAACGGTGTGCGGGACCGTAGCCCAGCTTCATGGAGACGGTTGCGAATGGTCCTCGCCGATACCCCAGGAGCAACACTGTCCCTAATTTGCCGGGAAGTGGCGGTGCGGTCCCCTACGGCACTGCGTAGGATCCTACGGTCTTGGCGTGCATCCGTGCGTCGCTGCGGTCCGGTCCCAGGTCGACGGGCACGTGCACCTTCCGCCGACCACTGGCGACAACATCGATGTACTGTGGAGACCTCACGCCCCACGTGTTGAGCAATTCGGCGGTACGTCCACCCGGCCTCCCGCATGCCCACTATACGCCCTCGCTCAAAGTCCGTCAACTGCACATACGGTTCACGTCCACGCTGTCGCGGCATGCTACCAGTGTTAAAGACTGCGATGGAGCTCCGTATGCCACGGCAAACTGGCTGACACCGACGGCGGCGGTGCACAAATGCTGCGCAGCTAGCGCCATTCGACGGCCAACACCGCGGTTCCTGGTGTGTCCGCTGTGCCGTGCGTGTGATCATTGCTTGTACAGCCCTCCCGCAGTGTCCGGAGCAAGTATGGTGGGTCTGACACACCGGTGTCAATGTGTTCTTTTTTCCATTTCCAGGAGTGTATATAGCAGTCCATGACATCTAGTCTTACAAATTTCAAAACTCCGCCATTTCCCTCCCCACATCCACCACTGCTGGCGGCTCACCTCCAACTGCGCAACGCTACGCGCTGTTAACATCCAGCTGCCCAACACTACAATGGCAGACAACAATGCAAACTAGCCACAGACTGCACACAGCACAGCCAGTGATTTTCATACAGAGCGCCTCGTGGCGTTACCAATATAAGAACCTAAACAGCCTACTTACAATATCTACAATTCGTACTGGAGATCGGCCTTCGAGACTTAGTTTACGAGTTGAGACGCCTGTAGCCTTCGCATGGTGACATGTATACAGCGTGAGTCACCTAACGTTACCGCTGGATATATTTCGTAAACCACATCAAATACTGACGAACCGATTCCACAGACCGAACGTGAGGACAGGGGTAGTGTAACTGTTTAATACAAACCATACCAAAATGCACCCTGAAGCCTGCAGGGTGTATACAGAAGAGTACCCGGACAGAGAGCATCCAACGTGCCGCACATTGCAAAACATCTATCGCCAATTGTATGCAACACGTATGGTCGTAGCACGCAAACGGGTCCGTAACAGGCCCGTCACAGGAGAAGCGGGTGCAGTTGGTGTGTTAGCTGCTTTTGCCATGAACCCACACATGAGTACACGGGACATTGCGAGAGCCAGTGGACTGAGTCAAAGTAGTGTCATGCACATACTGCATCGTCACAGCTTTCACCCGTTTCATGTGTCGCTACATCAGCAATTACATGGTGATGACTTTAATCATCGAGTGCAATTCTGTGAATGGGCATTAACAGAGAATGCGTTGCAGTTCTACCAGTTTACCGATGAAGCGGGTTTCACAACCCACGGGGCTGTGAATCTACGGAACATGCATTACTGATCCGTGGACAATCCTCGCTGGCTCAGACAGGTAGAGCGACAGCGACCGTAGACTGTAAATGTATGGTGCGGAATCATTGGCGACCACCTCATTGGTCCTCACTTCATTGCAGGGGCCCAAACAGCTGCAACATACATCGCGTTTCTTCAGAATGATCTGCCAACGTAGCTCGAAAATGTCCCACTGGAAACGCATCGACGTATGTGGTATCAGCATGATGGTGCACCTGCAGATACCAGAATTAACACTCGGCTGACCCTTGACAGGATGTTCGATGGACGTTTCATAGGACATGGAGGACGCATAAATTGCCCTGCTCGTTCTCCTGATCTTACACCTCTGGACCTTTTTCTGTGGGGTACGTTAATGGAGAATGTGTACCGTGATGTGCCTACAACCCCAGAGGATATGAAACAACGTATTGTGGCAGCCTGCGGCGACATTACACCAGATGTACTGCGGCGTGTACGACATTCATTACGCCACAGATTGCAATTGTGTGCAGATATGATGGCCACCACATTGAACATCTATTGGCCTGAGATGTCGGGACACACCCTATTCCACTCCGTAATTGAAAACGGAAACCACGTGTGTACGTGTACCTCACCCCTCTGGTAATGTACATGTGCGTCAGTGAAAAAGACCAATAAAAAGGTGTTAGCATGTGGACGTAATGTGCTGTTCCAGTCTCTTCTGTACCTAAGGTCCATCACCGTTCCCTCTGGATCCCTACGTAATTCGGAGCTCTCCGATACACACGATCGAACAGCGGAGGAGTGGTACTCAAGCGTCAACTTCAGGTTACAATATCTCCGGATCTAATTAACATTTTACAATGCATCTAACGGCACTGATTACGAATTTGTTTATATGTTCAGATGTTCTAATAAAACTAACGGGGTTCCATTTAAAAAAACGTAGGTTTGTGTTAAAAAACATACTTCCGTGAATTTTTTTATGGTTTGTATTAACCAATTACACTAGCCCCTCTCCTCACGTTCGGTCTGTGGAATCGATTCGTCAGTATTTGATGTGGTTTACAAAATATATCCAGCGATAATGTTAGGTGGCTCACCCCGTATACTAACAATGGCTGACAGTGTGGTGCCGAGGACGGACACAGTCTTGTTAACACTGAATTCCCTAACGCACGCCTTGACAGGACACTGCTTAGTTGCATCTGCCGCCAGTACAACGTAAGTCTCGCAGTTCAATAAAGTACATATTTCTGTGTCACTAATTTGTTTGCACTGCCACAGTTCCTCCGTCCGCCTCGGAGCTCTAAAGCTAATACGACGTAGGGAAGCCGAGATCCAGATGACCCGTGTACATCATAGAATTCTTATTGTATGGTAGTATATGTTACAGAAATGTGAGATGTAGATGAAGATGGAAGCTATGACTGACAGAAGAATTTGACAAAGCACTGAAATATCAAGTCGTAACAATAATCCGAGAGTAGGCAACATTGAATGAGGACTACCGAAAACCATGGAAGAGACAGCCATGACAAAACTCCTCCATCTGGTGTGCTATATGTATTAGACAAGCGAAATACCCTTAAACTTCAAGTAAAATGTAATTATTCCAATTAAAAAGAAATCATGTGCTGGCACCGTCAATATTATTGAAGTATCCATTCAATAAATCGTGGTTGCAAAATACTAACACTAACTCTCTATAGACGGATGAAAACAAACTGCTTGAAGCCGACGTCAGGGAAGATTTCTTTTTGGCTCATCAGTCTTCGGAGTGGTTAGCTGCGACCCATCACGAATTCCTCTCCAGTGCCAACCTCTTCATCTCAGAGTAGCACTTGCAACCCATGTCCTCAGCTATTTGCTGGATGTATTCAAATCTCTGTCTTCCTCTACAGTTTTTTTCCCTCTAGTACCATGCAAGTAATTCCCTGACTTCTTAACAGATGTCTTATCATCCTGTCCCTTCTCCTTGTGAGTATTTTCCACATATTCCTTTCCTCCCCGATTCGGCGCAGAACCTCCTCATTCCTTAGCTTATCAGTACACCTAATTTTCAACATACGTCTGTAGCACTACAGCTCAAATTATTCGTTTCTTTTCTGATTCATTACCATACAATGCTGTACTTCAGCCGTAAATTTTCAGAAATTTCTTCCTCAAATTCAGGGCTTTGTTTGATACCAGTCCACTTCTCTTGGCAAGGAATGCCCTTCTTGCCAGTGGTAGTCTCTTTTGATGTCCTCCTTGTTCCGTCTGCCATTGGTTATTTTGCTACCTAGGTAGCAGAATTCCTTAACTTCGTCTACTTCGTGATCATCCGCCCTGATGCTAAGTTTCTCGCTGTTCCCATTTCAGCCCATTACTTTCGGCTTTCTTCGATTTACTCTCAATCTATATACTGTACTCATTAGATGGTTTATTCCATTCAGCATATCATGTAACTCTTCTTCGCTTTCGCTCAGGATAGAAAAGTCGTCAATGAATCGTATCATTGATATCATTCCGCTTTGAATTTGAATTTCATTCTGAAGTCTTTCTTTTATTTCCATCGTTCCTTTTTCGATGTACAGATTGAACAGTAGGGGCAAAAGACTGCATCCTTGTCTTACACCCTTTCTAATCCGAGCAGCCCTTCTTGGTAATCCACTCCTATTATTTCCTTTTGGCTTTTGTACATATTGCATATTACCCGTCCCTCCCTATAGCTTACCCATATTTTTCTCAGAATTTCGAACATCTCGCACCATTTTACATTGTCGAACGCTTTTTCCAGGTCGACGAATCCGATGAACGTGTCATAGTTTTTCTTTAGTCTTGCTTCCGTTATCAACTGTAACGTCAGAATTGCCTGTGTGGTGCCTTTACCTTTTCTAAGGCCAAACTTATCGTCATCTAGCACTTCCACAATTTTCTTTTCCTTTCATCTGTATATTATTCTTGTCAGCAACATGGATGAGTGAGCTGCTATGCTGATTGTGCGATAATTGTCGCATTTGTCAGTTCTTGCAGTTTTCGGAGTTGTGTGGACGATATTTTTCCGAAAGTCAGATGATATGTCGCCAGACTCATACATTGTACACACCAACCTGAACAGCTGGTTTGTAGCCACTTCGCCAAATGATTTTAGAAATTCTGATGGAATGTTATTTATCCCTTCTGCGTAATTTGATCTTAGGTATTCCAAAGCTCTCTTACATTCTGATTCTAATACTCGATTCCCTACCTCTTCTAAATCGACTCCTGTTCCTCCTTCTATACACCAGACAAATCTTCCCCCTCATAGAGGCCTTCAATGTACTCTTTCCACCTATACGCTTTCTCTTCTGGATTTAACAATTGAATTCCCCTTGCACTCTCAATGTTACCAACATTGCTTCTAATGTCACCAGAGGTTCTTTTGACTTACCTGCATGCTGAATCAGTCCTTCCAAGAATTATTTCTTTTTCGATTTCTTCATATTATTCGTGCAGCCATTTCGTGATAACTTCCCTGCACTTCCTGTTTATTTCATTCCTCAGAGACTTGTATTTCTGTATTCCTGAATCTCAAAAATGGCTCTAAGCACTATGGGACTTAACATCTGAGGTCATCAGTCACCTAGAACTTAGAACAACTTAAACCTAACTAACCTAAGGACATCATACACATCCATGCCCGAGGCAGGATTCGAACCTGCGATCTTAGCGGTCGCACGGTTCCAGACTGAAGCGCCTAGAACCGCTCGGTCACATCGGCCGGATCCTGAATCTCCCTGAACATAATTGTACTTCACTTTTATCGATCAACTGAGGGATTTCTTCTGTAATGGTTTGTTCGCAGCTACCTAGTTTGTACCTACCTTTATGTTTCCAACTTCTGTGATTGCCCCATTTACAGACACCCATTCCTCTTCAAATGTACTGCCTACTGAGCTATTCCTTATTGCTGTATCTGTAGCCTTAGAAGACTTCAATCATATCTTGTCATCGCTTAACACTTCTGTATGCCACTTCCTTGAGTATAGATTCTTTCTGACTAATCTCTTAAACTTAAGCCTACTCTTCATCACTACCACATTGCGATGTGAGTCTATATCTGCTCCTGGCTACGCCTGACAATCCAGCATCTGATATCGGAATCTATGTAATTTAACTGAAATCTTCCCGTATCACCCGACCTTTACCAAGTACGCCTCCACCTCTTGAAATTCTTGAATAGAGTATTCGCTATTACTAGCTGAAACTTGTTACAGAACTCAATTAGTCCCTCTCCTCTCTCATTCCTTGTCCCAAGTCCATGTGCTCCTGTAAAATATTCTTCTACTCCTTCCCTTACAATTGCATTCCAATACCCGTGACTATTAGATTTTCATCTCCCTTTAAGTTCTATACCACCCTTCCAATATCCTGATATACTTTCTCTTTCTATATCTCTTTATCTTAAGCTTACAACGTCGGTATGTATACTTAAACAATCGTCGTAGGTGTCGCTTTCCTGTCTAGTCTATCACTAAACTGTTCACTGTAAAACACTCTATGCCCTACCTTTTTATTCATAGTGAATCCTACTCCCGTTACACCATTTTCTGCTGCTATTGATATTACGCTATAGTCATCTGACCAGAAATCCTTGTCTTCTTTCCATTTTACATCACTGATCCCTAATATACGTAGTAGAAGCATTTGTACTTCCCTTTTCAGATATTTTAGCTTCTCTACCACTTTCAATCACGTGACATTCCACGCCCCTCTTCATAGAACATCATCGTTTCGTTGATCATTCAACCTTTTCTCATGGTCACCTCGTACTTGGCATTCCCCACACTGAGATCCGAATAGGTTACTATTCCGGAATCTTTTGGCAATGGAGAGATCAACATGACACTTTTTCTTTCAGTTTCACTCCACATGTCATTTAAATACATGTTATGTGTTTTAAATGCAGTGGTTTCCATATCCTCCTGCATCCCCATGCCGTTGACCATTGTTGATTCTCCACCTTTAAGTGCAGTTTCCCACCCACAGGGACAATAGAATGCCTGAACCTGTGTCCGCACCTACGCCCTCTTTCACAAAGCCATTTGCAGAATGAGGGTGACTTCTTGACTTCTTATGCCGGAAGCCTTCGGCCACCAATGTTGATTATTAATCAAAATTTAAGCGGGGGGGGGGGGGGCGGGGGGGGGGGGGGGGGGGGGGGGGGGGGGGGGGGGGGGGGGAGGGGGTCCGAACCCGAAACCGAGGACGTTTCGATTACTGATCAAAGACGCTGTCCCCCCTCCAATTTTTTTCCTTTAACCGAACTTCCGCTGCGCCCGGTGCCAAATGGGAGGGATGGCGCGAAGTGGGCAGGTGTCGCCCCCTAGACCGCAGGTGCTCGCTGCAGTTTAAGGAGAGGCAAACGTACATTTATAGCATTTGCAGACCTAGAGAATTTATGACAATGTGGAAAAGAATACTCTCTTTCTTAATTCCGAAGGTAGGGGGTAGAATACAGGGAGTGAAACGTTATTTACCACTTGTATAATAACCAGACGACATTTATAAGAGTCGAGGGTATGAAAAGGAAGCCGTGCTTCAGAATGGAGTGAGATAGGGTTGTAGTCTATGCTAGATGTTAAACCAATGTGTACATTGAGCCAGCAGTAAAGGAAGCCAAAGAAAAATTTGGAGTAGGAGTTAAAAATTCGGGAGAAGGAACAAAGCCATACAATGAAGGCTTTCCACGACCGGATGTTTCAGCTGCCGAGAATTTTTCCGGGTTGTATGACCCATGGTCCATGAAACTCTTCTATCCCTGACGTATCATCCAACGCTACGTTGGACATCTTCGGAGGTGCTCCTGGTGTCGGCAAGACTCAGCGCAGCCAGGAGCACTCCGAAGATGTCCAACGTAGCTTTGGATGAAACGTCAGGGATAGAATAGTTCCATGGACCACGGCCATACAACCCGGAAGAATCCTCGTCAGAAGAAGCAAAAAACCACTATGTTTGTCGAGGATATTGTAATTTTGTCAGAGATAGCAAAGGTCTCGGAATAGAAGGGGATGGATAATGTCTTGAACGGGGGATATAAGATGAACACCAGTCAAAGCAAAGAAGAGGATAATAAAATGTAGTCGAAGTAAATCAGGTGATGCTGAGGGAACTAGATTAGGAAAAAATTCACTTCAGCCAATAAATGAGTTTTGTTATTTGGGAAGCGGAATAACTAATGGAGTAGAGAGGACATCAAATGTTGACTGTCAATGGCAAGTAAGGCGTTTCGCAAGGAAAGATATTTGGTAACATCAAATACAAATTTAAGTGTCAGGAAGTCTTTTTGAAAGTATTTGTACAGAGCTTAGCCAGGTATGGAAGTGAAAAATGTATTAGTGATTAAACAAGGAGAGAATAGAAGCTTTTGAAACGTGCGGAGGACTGCTGAAGATTAGATGGGTAGATTACGTACCGGATGAGGAGGTACTGGATAGAACTGGAAGAGTGACGAAATTTGTGGCACAGCGTAACTTGAAGGAGGGAACGGTTGATAGGGCACATTCTCAGTCATTACTGGATCACCATATTAGTACTGAAGGAAAGTGTGAGAGGGGGGGGGGGGGTTTCGAAAGTGGAAGAGAAACATGATTTTGCAAGACGTAATATAAAAGAAAAATATATATATCCGTTAAAGTGACGGTACCCAAGGAACTTCCTGTTGGCCAACTCCTTCTACTCTATCGATGGATATTTTCACAAGGATTATAGCTCGTAACTCTGTCTGCATTACAACAGTAAAGTAGCCATGTATCTGAGTGAAAAAAATGACTCCTTCCACATCCCAGAGACTCCTGTCCAAGGGATCCACGGAAAACGATAAATGTAATGTAATGTAAATGTAAAACACTTAAAAAGACAATAGCAGCTAAGTTGTTTTGATGTTATTTGTCTTTGACTTTGTATTGACTATTATACACGAGCAGTTCATTAGTATGTGAGGCATTTATATATTAGAATCAGAATTGCATATAATTTTGTAAGTAGCTATTCAAAAAAACTGCCGTGACAGGTTTATGAGTTAATACTAAACATCAGCGTAATAAAAAACTTTCTGTAATTCACATGTAATGCAGCAGGTGTCAACAACCGTATTTTATGAGCTAAGCAGAACGGGAAAAACGTATGGCGTATTCTTTCTTTGTAAAAGTTAACTGAGGCAGCGAACTGCAGAGCGGCTACCTGCAGCGGTCGACGCTTCACACAGCGGCTGAAATCATGATCTGGAGTGTGAAGCTTCAGAGGCTTTCAGCAACTGTCCGCCGATGACTCCTACCGCTGATTAGCAGTGCGAGAAAAGCAACATTTAGCAACAGGCTGCCATCTCCGACGTAGCGCAACGAGCAATGCGGCGTCATTCGTGGTGGAGCGTAACATCTTTTAAGTGTGTGTGTGCTCAGCCTCTAATGCAAACAGTGTTACCTTCATATGGTGCGTTAATTTGGCTGTATAACTTTTCTTCCTTTCACATGCTTCATTTGACCCCATAGGAGCTGCAGTTATTATCTATTGCTGATACTAATAAACAAATGTCTAAAACCACGGCGAACTCTGTCTCAGCGAAGTGCTTTTCTTACATGACCGTTGATTTTGGGTTTTTGTTGTTTCTTATGCACTTTTATCATATGTGGAAAATGTTGCACTAAGTAAAGATTTCCGCTTGAATAAACAGAAAATCCATGTCTACTGGAATAAGCCATTTTATGTACTTTGATGATAGCATTAGTGCTAGCTTGTACTAGATGCATTTTTGTCACGTGTTTAGCATTTCCATAACTGCTGTGTATGTTGCTGCTTCCTTAAATGAGTTGAATACGAATGAATGCAATGACCAGCTATTGGCTCACTGAAAATTTAAACTTTGGAAGTATACTGGTTTGGCATAGATATATTTCTGAAAATTACACTCATACAACTATTTTATGTATGCGTTTTGTTCCGTTTGAATTACACATAAGTTATTGAATTAACTGCATTTGTGCTTCTATATTACCTATTCTGTTCAGTATTTTCTCTAGTTTCCTGTAAGAGTTTTCTGTCATATTCTACCAATCTTATTTTCTCGTCTACCTTTATGTTGCATGTTTCGAACATTTCCTCAAAGCTCATCTTCTGTATATCATGGATATCCTTTGGTGCTTGCATTTCTGATTTCTCCTCGGCTTTAATTCATCAATTTTTCTCTCTTAACTTTCATCTGATACTTTCCTTTCTTTCTTGCTTCTTTCCAGCCTGTTATTTCTTATATTGACAATTAATTGTTGCTATCGTATTTATTAAGTCGAAGCGATTCTTTTCTTTAAAACTGTCTTTGGTGGTTCTGCATACTAGTCCACTCTGATATCTTGCCCTGTTCTTTCTCACATAACTTTTTGTGGTGTGATCACGTTTCCCAGACTTTCGTTCAAGGTTCTATGTGCTGCAGGAAATTTCATGTTACTTACAGTGACCATTTGATACTCCTCCCAGTCTAACACGTGCTCCTGTTTACTTTAATTCATCGGTATTAACAGATTTTACTCTCCTTACAAATACGTGTCCGAAATGTTACGCAATATACGCAACTATGGTCTACATTATACCAAGTTTCATGACACACTACAATTGCACTATTACCGCATGTTGCAGCAATTCTAAATATTCGGCTATAACAGTGATTCTGCTTAGTCGCCTACAGCACCTCCGATGCTCACATTGATCGTTTTCTGCTATTAGTTGATCCAGTGGGCAGTGATACTGTACCTGCCTTTTCATTGTATGTACATCGTGTGGTCCAGCCTCTAATTCCCTCTTCTTTCTTTGTTCTTCATTCTTTCCTTCCTCCTTCCACAGTCACTTTTACTTCTGTTGTTGATATGTAATAATAAACCTAATATGTTCGTTTATTTTGTAACGGTCGTATCCTGAAACTGCAACACTTCTGAGCTGTCCGAGGGAATTCATTGCAAATGTTCCTTCAAAGTGACTGCATCCGAAGTCTTAGTATCTCATTCTTGCCTCCTAGAGGCCAGTTTTAGATTTTTGTTCGTTCTTGATTGTTGTTTTTTTTTTAATTTGCTGCCATCCTGGTTAGGCATCGGACCTTTTGATCTTGACGAAATTCGTGGGCAGCTTTACTGGCAAGGTACTAGTATCATGATAATGAAGGTCCGACGACATGTGCCTAAGTGACACGTGTCCTATCAATCTCCTACCCTCAGTTCTTCACATAGCTTAGACAGTAACAAATAAAAAACATGGGACAAGTTATCTTAAGATCGGAACAATTTTTGTTAGACACCTTATTTGTTATACATTAATTTCATACAAAACGTCCCCAAGCTGTCCACAGTTCATTCACTGTAATTCAGCTGTCACTTGTTTCCACAAGATTCCATAACTCCACTCGGGTTGATCCTTTGACTACCAATTTTATTTCAAAAGCTTTAATGTATGGTTATTTCAATTAATGCGTGTATGAGAAGTAACCATATGAAATGAAATGAAATGTCGTGTGACGAGGGCCTCCCGTCGGTTAGACAGTTCGCCTGGGGCAAGTCTTTCGATTTGACGCCACTTCGGCGACTTGCGCGTCGATGGGGATAAAATGATGATGATGAGGACAACACAACACCCAGTACCTGAAAATCCGACCCAGCCGGGAATCGAATCCGGGCCCTTTGGATTGACAGTCTGTCGCGCTGACCACTCAGTTACCGGGGGCGGACACCGTATGAACAGTATGTTTCCCAACGTTTCGCTTTCCAGTGGGGTTGGGAGGGGGGGGGGGAGGGAAAATAAAGGATTATCCACAATTGTCTCGAAGATTTCAGAAGACGGTTGCGCAAAACCTAAAGACATCCTAAAAACAGACATACATCAGTGGACAGAGCATTTCTCCAAGTCTGTAACTTATACTATAGGTGCTTAATGTGGGCTTCACTTGTGATTTGGTAAGCGTCAATTCGTGGGTGCAGGACGTTGACACGTTGTGTCCGAAAAGGCGCGAAGACAGCCCCTTTTGCGAATCTGGAAATTGGGTTCCTTATTTGCAGGCACGAACCAATTCCATGCGACAATACGGAAGTGAGGATTACCCATGAAACTTGAGGACAACACAACCTACAGCTAAAATCTCTAATGACAATAACTCTACTAACCATTAGTAGGCTTCGCTTTACCAGTGGATCAGTAATATGTAGTAGAAACATGCAACAATTTCCAATTGTTTCTCTGATAACCTATCGTGCGACACAT
The DNA here is from genome assembly GCF_023864345.2 of Schistocerca serialis cubense. Classification (NCBI taxonomy): domain Eukaryota; kingdom Metazoa; phylum Arthropoda; class Insecta; order Orthoptera; family Acrididae; genus Schistocerca; species Schistocerca serialis. The sequence goes on along the minus strand of NW_026048455.1, from coordinate 4,213,615 downwards.
ATGTCCCTTTGGTAGTGAAACGGCTAATTATCGATATTCTAATTCAGTCCAGTCACTGTGGAATATTACGTGTGGTTTCAGTTGATACAGAATTAACGTGATTCAACGAGAATGTTAGCACCGGCTTTCCGCACTCCGATGCGTGTCTGTGCGCACCGCGCTTCTCTACGATGCTCTCTGCAGATCTTCTCCGACTGCGCGCTTCAAATCGGCAGGCGCCAAGACGTTCCCGAGCTCATTCGCGCGCCACCTGTTGGCTCTGGTCTGACAGAGATGACTAAGGTCAAAATTCAAGACGTAGAAACTGTATCGATAGCTGTACCTCCACACACAGCGTAAATATCCGTATTCTATTGTCACGAGGCCAATGCATATATATGCCACGAATGCAGACGACCGATTGTATGTAATTCAAATACTCTGCCTACTGATCGAATTGGTGAAACAAATATTGTTGGCAGGGGGAGCTAGTAATTGCTACTGGCTAGAGGTTACCTATTTGCTGTCTCATGGCTATCGACACATCCCACTTTCATATACAGACACAGGAAAGAATAAGAACATGGCCAAAAACCTTTCTTAAGGGAAGGTCCAGGGTAGCTGCCATAATTTTAATATTCCTAACGACAGATATTTCGGCGTTAATGTAATTCTCAACTAACTTACGAATACAACAGTGGTGAGCCACTTACTGATATCGTGGCTATCCAAGTGAGTAATTATGTATTGGAATTATACATTGCTACTAACGTTTAGTTTAATTTGAGTTCCACATTACAGCTATAGTAAACTGTCTTTTCCTAATTCGTACTGATTACGTGACCTTTAGTAGACCCAGTTATAAACGTATGGAATAAATTTTGACACTTATTTGATACTTCGTTTACTGTAGACTACGATTTAACATTATTTTCGACAGTTATTTTACTACGATGCTATATGTTTGCAAAGTATAACTAGTCAATTAGAGAAATCCCAATTAAACAATGATGAACCTACAATTTACCTAGGGCAATCATTAAAAAAAAGATAAATGCAGTACTCAAAAGCCTGCCTATTCAAGTGGCCATCCGTACCAATAACAATACCGTAACAAAACTGCGTTCAAGCAAGATCAAAATGTCAGAATATACCTGTCCGAAAATATGCAATATCACTTGTGACAATTGCAATAATTTCTATATTGACCGAACAGTAAGAGATTTTAGTATCATGTTCAAAGAACACATCAGAAACTAAAACAGTAATCGACCTAGCTTCTTATTACACCTAAAAACTCAACACCACGCAGCAAAGAAAATTGAAACTGTATTACAAATACTGCACAGAATATCTGAAGGACTAGCTATGAGCATGTCTGAAGAATTGGCTATATTCTAGTATATACCTACGAGAGAGTATCCACACGAAATACTAAACGAACACACAGACTTTAAACATAAATATTATCTGGAAAAATTAATTGACATACTAGCTCACGAAAAGGATAGTACATATGGACTACAAAAGATTCTCGTACGAAAGACAGAATTCACAGCGAAATCCAGACAGCGAGATGTAACGCTGACGTTGCTTAGGTAAAAATACTTTGTAAACGTAGAGCACCATAGTGAATTAACTATCAAACAAATATCAAATCATTATATGCAGTAAACTAACAGTCAAATAAGTGCGGAAACGCATTCCATACATTTACTACATGTCAAGCAACCAGTACGAATCAGACAATGGCAGTTAACTACAAATGCAATATGGACGTCAAATCAAACTAGATTTAGGTACCAGTTTATAATTCCATTGTACACTTAATCACATGGACAACCACAATTTACATAAACAGTCTCACCAATGTTTTAATCGCAGGTTACTTGAGAATGGCAAGCCAGTCTTTGTGGCCGAAGTTCCCATGAAGCTTCTGCTATTAGAATATCGTCTACATATAAGGTGATGTGACGTTTTAAGAACTCAGGTAATATGGAATTTAGCCCGCGAATGAATGCTGCCGAAGAATTGTTCAAACCAAAAGGAAGTTTCCGAAACTGATAAACGCCGAAACAAAGGAAAGCTGTGTATTTTCTACATTCTGGATGAAGTTCGATCTGATAGAAGCTGGATCTGAGATCAATGGAAGACAACACTTTTACACCATTAAAATTTTGAAGAAGTTTTTCCAACGTTTGCGGCCTGTCTGTTTCAGAAATGATGATAGTATTTATTTGTCTCGAATCTAAGACAAGCCTGATCGAACCATTTTTCTTCTCAACAACATGTAATGGATTGTTGTATGAGCTTACTGCAGGCTCAATAATGCCCTCGTCAAGCATAGATTGTACTTCAGTTCTAACACGGTCCCTATAATGCACCGGAATTACGTATGGTCTAACACAAAATTTAGTATGCTCACGAACACGAAATTGGTATTGAAATCCCTTGATTGTTCCTGTTTTGTGAGTAAAAACTGCGGAATGTGCTTGTAAAATCTCAAAAAGGTCCTGCCTATCAGTGTCATTACAATTCTCAATTGTTTGAATTTTATTCTGAATTAACTAATTAGTATCAAATGCGCCATCGATATCATCCCTGTCAGTACTTGCAGAGTAATTGTTGGTGTCAAGTTCCGTCGAAAATTCCGAACTGTTGTCTAACAGGAGATAAAGCCGATTAATTTCTTCGTCATGGTTTGAGAGCCAATCTTCAAATTTCAAAGCTGCTGACTTACCTTCTTTTTCTAAACTTATTTCAGCATCGTGAAAGTTTAAGATTGCTTTGTATTGATTCAAAAAGTGTACTCCCAGTATAATTTCCGTCGACAATAATGGAACAATAAGAAAGTTCATAGAGAAGCTGTGGCTTTGACAAAAGAATTCTAAGTTGGTTTGTTGGCGTACATCTACACTTTTTCCAAAGATTGCACCTTGTAATTTAATATTACGTAACGGAAGGGTGGGGCAATCGTTCGATTTGTTGCATTTGCTAAAAGCTGTTTCACTAATTACTGAAATGGGACTGCCAGAGTCAAGTACTGCCATAAATTTTACGTCATTTGCTGTAATGTGAATCACAGGATATGCAATGTTGTTATGTTTTACGTCGTGTTCTTGGAGTAAGATGTCCCTAATGTCTTGCATTTTTACGTAATTACTAGCTATGGCAGCTGCGTCGTTAGTTTCATACGTACGTTTTGTGGCTGCCAGCGGTATGAGTCATTGCCTTTTGTCTCTTTGTTGGCGCACGTCGTTATTGGGTTTGGAGACCTAACTTCTACAAATTCACCTTGTCGAGAGGGCCCTGCCCTGTTTAAATCCCGCCAGTTCCGATGCAATTCAGGTCTGTCGTTACGATCATATCGTCTGTCGTCATGTCGGTAAAATCCATATTTCCTTTCTTGTCGGTCATGTGGTGGAGAATTTCTCCCTGAATCGTAACTGCGCGCTGGACCATAGCGTCTAAAGTTATTCTGTCTCCCTTGATAATATTTATTTTGGTTCCCATATTGTCTGTTTCTCTGATTGTCTCTGTGATAGTCATTACTGCGGAGAGGTGATCTTTCCCTGTAATTATTACTACTCTGCCAACGGTTGTCATACGGGTGGTGTCTGTTTTGGTCACGATTTGTGTTGTTAGAATAGCCTTGTCGTGCCCAGTTATTATTTCTTTCATCGCGGAATTGCGACGGATGTGACATGTAATTGTTGTGTTCCTGTTCCCTCGTTCCGCGATTGTCAGTGTCAATTTCAAATTCTTGTAAGGGTCCCTGAAAAGCTTCAATGTCGTCTTTGCAACGTCCTGCCAAAATAATATGTCGTAAATGTTCAGGTAATTTGATTAAGCAAATGCGGATGAGTTCTGAGCGGCTGTATGGGTTTGACAGGTACTGATTCATGTGCAACATGTCTTCAAAATATTTCACAAGACTGGAAAATTCATATTGTTCGCAATGTTTCATGATTATGATGCTATGTTTTACTTGGTCTTGTGTAGCTTGAGACCAATATGCTGGGAGGAAGGCATGGTAAAATTCTCCTTCACTGTGACAATCGTGAATGACCGATCGCATTCTTACAGCTGGTTCACTCTCTAAGTAGCCACGCATAAATTCTAATCTGTGTTCTAACGACCAGTTGGGAGGAAAACAATGAGGGAATTGATGGAGCCATGCTTGTGGATGAATGTCGTTGCCAGAATTCTTAAATGTAGTGTAGTAATGAATAGCTTTTAGTCAAAATCATCGTGTCGGCGAGTAGCATATCGGTCATTGCTACGTCGTGTCGGCGGTTCCATTTCAAAATTCGGTGCACCTTTCCAATTTCTATCATAATTTCCGAAATGCCCTGTGTTATTATTTTGTGGTTGTTCCGTATTTCTAAGTCCCTCTTCCCGTGTTGGAGCGCGAGTGTCCTCTGAAATATGTAATTTTTGTATTACTTGCGCCAACTGATCTTGTACTTCCCAGATTTCTCTTTTGTGATGCATATTGATTTGATTCTGATTTTGTTTGAATTTCTTAATTTGTTCATACTCTTCTGTGTCAGTGATGGCTACAGGTCTTGTGTCATTCAGATAATCATCTACCTTTGCATATAAGTTAGTGAACTGATCCGAAAGTTTGGCTACTTTCTCCGATAGTGTACTTATTTCCTCAGTGTGTTTTCTGAACCAAGTTTCAGAGTATCTACTGTGTCCTGTAAATTTTCCTGAGTTTTTGCAAGTTGCGTAACCGAATCGGTAGATGCAACTGAGTCAAATTTAGCTTGCAAGGTGTAGTGATTTTCATGAACAATGGTTTGCAGTTCTTTTATGGCTGCTTCGTGATTCTATAATGCATTTCCATGCCGCGAAAAAATAGGTTGAAAATGCTCACTAATTTCTGTTTTTACTTCATTACAGACTTTTTGACATTTCGATTCAATGTTATGTAACTCAGTAGCTAAATCTTCACGTGTTTGTTCAAGTGTGGTGTCTAACGTTTGAAGCTTTTGCTGTGTTTGTCTCTGATTTTGTTCCATTGTGTCTAACTGTTGCTGTGTTTGTCTCTGGTGTTGTTCCATTGTGTCTAACTTTTGAAGATTTTGTTCCATTGTGTCTAACTTTTGAAGATTTTGCTGTGTTTGTCTCTGATTTTGTTCCATTTGTTGCATTAGCTGTAATAACAATGCATTAGTGTCTGGAATCTGTTCCTCTACGCTTTTCGGCAGTGCATTTGCACCACCAACATTCACATTTTGACAAGCACAAAATGTGTCTTGACTTATTTGAGAAAACGGTGAGGACGCAAAACCTGAATCTACAGTATTTGCAAAATTGTGTCCTGTCATTTCGGATTCCTGAGGCGAGCTGTTGCCGAGAGGTCGATCGATAATGCTTCCCTGTTCCCTAATTGTTTCACTGCCTACGCCATTGTTTGCCGCCCGCTCCATTTCCCTATGCACAATTACCAAATTACTATGTTGAACATTAGTTAATTCATTACACGGTGGCGCTAACACACTGCTTTCGTCTTCACTGTCATTTCTCAGTTTACTTTGGAGCCTACTATTACGTTTTTCACACGCCATAATTGTCACAATATTTCACACGATAACACAGAAAAGCACAATTTGAAGAGCAAAATAAGATAACACATTAACATAGCATTAAAAATGATATCTCGTTAATTGCAAGCGCAGCTGCGAAATACTTGGTGCAAATCTACATGCATGCCACAACTGCTTTACTGTACAAGAATGAAAAACTACAACTACAAAGTAAATTCTCTCTACAATTACGCGCTAGCAATAAACAAAAGCTACACTAACTACGCAAACTACAAGAAAAAAATCAGAAGATTCCAGCGAGGCATCCTCAGTTAAGGGTCGACATATGAAACGTCCCCTTAGAATAATTATACAAGACTGCTTAAACTGACACACAATATATTTTTTGGCGCAACGCAATCTGACTTCCAAAAATCCCTACAAATGAATGGCCCTGACTAACATTAACCTATACCTTTCACAAATCTCTTACCTCACAAAAATCTTGGTTACTCGAACTACTGCAATACAACGAGCGCCACTACTGCCAGCTAAATAAAAGATTCAAACTACGGAAGGCACTAACTACTGATAGGCATAGTTAGCAAATGAAAGATTTTAATAGAGAACAAACAATGTATTTACCTTAATAGTCATCAAAAGTCATAATATACACTCCTGGAAATTGAAATAAGAACACCGTGAATTCATTGTCCCAGGAAGGGGAAACTTTATTGACACATTCCTGGGGTCAGATACATCACATGATCACACTGACAGAACCACAGGCACATAGACACAGGCAACAGAGCATGCACAATGTCGGCACTAGTACAGTGTATATCCTCCTTTCGCAGCAATGCAGGCTGCTATTCTCCCATGGAGACGATCGTAGAGATGCTGGATGTAGTCCTGTGGAACGGCTTGCCATGCCATTTCCACCTGGCGCCTCAGTTGGACCAGCGTTCGTGCTGGACGTGCAGACCGCGTGAGACGACGCTTCATCCAGTTCCAAACATGCTCAATGGGGGACAGATCCAGAGATCTTGCTGGCCAGGGTAGTTGACTTACACCTTCTAGAGCACGTTGGGTGGCACGGGATACATGCGGACGTGCATTGTCCTGTTGGAACAGCAAGTGTCCTTGCCGGTCTAGAAATGGTAGAACGATGGGTTCGATGACGGTTTGGATGTACCGTGCACTATTCAGTGTCCCCTCGACGATCACCAGTGGTGTGCGGCCAGTGTAGGAGATCGCTCCCCACACCATGATGCCGGGTGTTGGCCCTGTGTGCCTCGGTCGTATGCAGTCCTGATTGTGGCGCTCACCTGCACGGCGCAAACACACATACGACCATCATTGGCACCAAGGCAGAAGCGACTCTCATCGCTGAAGACGACACGTCTCCATTCGTCCCTCCATTCACGCCTGTCGCGCCACCACTGGAGGCGGGCTGCACGATGTTGGGGCGTGAGCGGAAGACGGCCTAACGGTGTGCGGGACCGTAGCCCAGCTTCATGGAGACGGTTGCGAATGGTCCTCGCCGATACCCCAGGAGCAACACTGTCCCTAATTTGCCGGGAAGTGGCGGTGCGGTCCCCTACGGCACTGCGTAGGATCCTACGGTCTTGGCGTGCATCCGTGCGTCGCTGCGGTCCGGTCCCAGGTCGACGGGCACGTGCACCTTCCGCCGACCACTGGCGACAACATCGATGTACTGTGGAGACCTCACGCCCCACGTGTTGAGCAATTCGGCGGTACGTCCACCCGGCCTCCCGCATGCCCACTATACGCCCTCGCTCAAAGTCCGTCAACTGCACATACGGTTCACGTCCACGCTGTCGCGGCATGCTACCAGTGTTAAAGACTGCGATGGAGCTCCGTATGCCACGGCAAACTGGCTGACACTGACGGCGGCGGTGCACAAATGCTGCGCAGCTAGCGCCATTCGACGGCCAACACCGCGGTTCCTGGTGTGTCCGCTGTGCCGTGCGTGTGATCATTGCTTGTACAGCCCTCCCGCAGTGTCCGGAGCAAGTATGGTGGGTCTGACACACCGGTGTCAATGTGTTCTTTTTTCCATTTCCAGGAGTGTATATAGCAGTCCATGACATCTAGTCTTACAAATTTCAAAACTCCGCCATTTCCCTCCCCACATCCACCACTGCTGGCGGCTCACCTCCAACTGCGCAACGCTACGCGCTGTTAACATCCAGCTGCCCAACACTACAATGGCAGACAACAATGCAAACTAGCCACAGACTGCACACAGCACAGCCAGTGATTTTCATACAGAGCGCCTCGTGGCGTTACCAATATAAGAACCTAAACAGCCTACTTACAATATCTACAATTCGTACTGGAGATCGGCCTTCGAGACTTAGTTTACGAGTTGAGACGCCTGTAGCCTTCGCATGGTGACATGTATACAGCGTGAGTCACCTAACGTTACCGCTGGATATATTTCGTAAACCACATCAAATACTGACGAACCGATTCCACAGACCGAACGTGAGGACAGGGGTAGTGTAACTGTTTAATACAAACCATACCAAAATGCACCCTGAAGCCTGCAGGGTGTATACAGAAGAGTACCCGGACAGAGAGCATCCAACGTGCCGCACATTGCAAAACATCTATCGCCAATTGTATGCAACACGTATGGTCGTAGCACGCAAACGGGTCCGTAACAGGCCCGTCACAGGAGAAGCGGGTGCAGTTGGTGTGTTAGCTGCTTTTGCCATGAACCCACACATGAGTACACGGGACATTGCGAGAGCCAGTGGACTGAGTCAAAGTAGTGTCATGCACATACTGCATCGTCACAGCTTTCACCCGTTTCATGTGTCGCTACATCAGCAATTACATGGTGATGACTTTAATCATCGAGTGCAATTCTGTGAATGGGCATTAACAGAGAATGCGTTGCAGTTCTACCAGTTTACCGATGAAGCGGGTTTCACAACCCACGGGGCTGTGAATCTACGGAACATGCATTACTGATCCGTGGACAATCCTCGCTGGCTCAGACAGGTAGAGCGACAGCGACCGTAGACTGTAAATGTATGGTGCGGAATCATTGGCGACCACCTCATTGGTCCTCACTTCATTGCAGGGGCCCAAACAGCTGCAACATACATCGCGTTTCTTCAGAATGATCTGCCAACGTAGCTCGAAAATGTCCCACTGGAAACGCGCCGACGTATGTGGTATCAGCATGATGGTGCACCTGCAGATACCAGAATTAACACTCGGCTGACCCTTGACAGGATGTTCGATGGACGTTTCATAGGACATGGAGGACGCATAAATTGCCCTGCTCGTTCTCCTGATCTTACACCTCTGGACCTTTTTCTGTGGGGTACGTTAATGGAGAATGTGTACCGTGATGTGCCTACAACCCCAGAGGATATGAAACAACGTATTGTGGCAGCCTGCGGCGACATTACACCAGATGTACTGCGGCGTGTACGACATTCATTACGCCACAGATTGCAATTGTGTGCAGATATGATGGCCACCACATTGAACATCTATTGGCCTGAGATGTCGGGACACACCCTATTCCACTCCGTAATTGAAAACGGAAACCACGTGTGTACGTGTACCTCACCCCTCTGGTAATGTACATGTGCGTCAGTGAAAAAGACCAATAAAAAGGTGTTAGCATGTGGACGTAATGTGCTGTTCCAGTCTCTTCTGTACCTAAGGTCCATCACCGTTCCCTCTGGATCCCTACGTAATTCGGAGCTCTCCGATACACACGATCGAACAGCGGAGGAGTGGTACTCAAGCGTCAACTTCAGGTTACAATATCTCCGGATCTAATTAACATTTTACAATGCATCTAACGGCACTGATTACGAATTTGTTTATATGTTCAGATGTTCTAATAAAACTAACGGGGTTCCATTTAAAAAAACGTAGGTTTGTGTTAAAAAACATACTTCCGTGAATTTTTTTATGGTTTGTATTAACCAATTACACTAGCCCCTCTCCTCACGTTCGGTCTGTGGAATCGATTCGTCAGTATTTGATGTGGTTTACAAAATATATCCAGCGATAATGTTAGGTGGCTCACCCCGTATACTAACAATGGCTGACAGTGTGGTGCCGAGGACGGACACAGTCTTGTTAACACTGAATTCCCTAACGCACGCCTTGACAGGACACTGCTTAGTTGCATCTGCCGCCAGTACAACGTAAGTCTCGCAGTTCAATAAAGTACATATTTCTGTGTCACTAATTTGTTTGCACTGCCACAGTTCCTCCGTCCGCCTCGGAGCTCTAAAGCTAATACGACGTAGGGAAGCCGAGATCCAGATGACCCGTGTACATCATAGAATTCTTATTGTATGGTAGTATATGTTACAGAAATGTGAGATGTAGATGAAGATGGAAGCTATGACTGACAGAAGAATTTGACAAAGCACTGAAATATCAAGTCGTAACAATAATCCGAGAGTAGGCAACATTGAATGAGGACTACCGAAAACCATGGAAGAGACAGCCATGACAAAACTCCTCCATCTGGTGTGCTATATGTATTAGACAAGCGAAATACCCTTAAACTTCAAGTAAAATGTAATTATTCCAATTAAAAAGAAATCATGTGCTGGCACCGTCAATATTATTGAAGTATCCATTCAATAAATCGTGGTTGCAAAATACTAACACTAACTCTCTATAGACGGATGAAAACAAACTGCTTGAAGCCGACGTCAGGGAAGATTTCTTTTTGGCTCATCAGTCTTCGGAGTGGTTAGCTGCGACCCATCACGAATTCCTCTCCAGTGCCAACCTCTTCATCTCAGAGTAGCACTTGCAACCCATGTCCTCAGCTATTTGCTGGATGTATTCAAATCTCTGTCTTCCTCTACAGTTTTTTTCCCTCTAGTACCATGCAAGTAATTCCCTGACTTCTTAACAGATGTCTTATCATCCTGTCCCTTCTCCTTGTGAGTATTTTCCACATATTCCTTTCCTCCCCGATTCGGCGCAGAACCTCCTCATTCCTTAGCTTATCAGTACACCTAATTTTCAACATACGTCTGTAGCACTACAGCTCAAATTATTCGTTTCTTTTCTGATTCATTACCATACAATGCTGTACTTCAGCCGTAAATTTTCAGAAATTTCTTCCTCAAATTCAGGGCTTTGTTTGATACCAGTCCACTTCTCTTTGCAAGGAATGCCCTTCTTGCCAGTGGTAGTCTCTTTTGATGTCCTCCTTGTTCCGTCTGCCATTGGTTATTTTGCTACCTAGGTAGCAGAATTCCTTAACTTCGTCTACTTCGTGATCATCCGCCCTGATGCTAAGTTTCTCGCTGTTCCCATTTCAGCCCATTACTTTCGGCTTTCTTCGATTTACTCTCAATCTATATACTGTACTCATTAGATGGTTTATTCCATTCAGCATATCATGTAACTCTTCTTCGCTTTCGCTCAGGATAGAAAAGTCGTCAATGAATCGTATCATTGATATCATTCCGCTTTGAATTTGAATTTCATTCTGAAGTCTTTCTTTTATTTCCATCGTTCCTTTTTCGATGTACAGATTGAACAGTAGGGGCAAAAGACTGCATCCTTGTCTTACACCCTTTCTAATCCGAGCAGCCCTTCTTGGTAATCCACTCCTATTATTTCCTTTTGGCTTTTGTACATATTGCATATTACCCGTCCCTCCCTATAGCTTACCCATATTTTTCTCAGAATTTCGAACATCTCGCACCATTTTACATTGTCGAACGCTTTTTCCAGGTCGACGAATCCGATGAACGTGTCATAGTTTTTCTTTAGTCTTGCTTCCGTTATCAACTGTAACGTCAGAATTGCCTGTGTGGTGCCTTTACCTTTTCTAAGGCCAAACTTATCGTCATCTAGCACTTCCACAATTTTCTTTTCCTTTCATCTGTATATTATTCTTGTCAGCAACATGGATGAGTGAGCTGCTATGCTGATTGTGCGATAATTGTCGCATTTGTCAGTTCTTGCAGTTTTCGGAGTTGTGTGGACGATATTTTTCCGAAAGTCAGATGATATGTCGCCAGACTCATACATTGTACACACCAACCTGAACAGCTGGTTTGTAGCCACTTCGCCAAATGATTTTAGAAATTCTGATGGAATGTTATTTATCCCTTCTGCGTAATTTGATCTTAGGTATTCCAAAGCTCTCTTACATTCTGATTCTAATACTCGATTCCCTACCTCTTCTAAATCGACTCCTGTTCCTCCTTCTATACACCAGACAAATCTTCCCCCTCATAGAGGCCTTCAATGTACTCTTTCCACCTATACGCTTTCTCTTCTGGATTTAACAATTGAATTCCCCTTGCACTCTCAATGTTACCAACATTGCTTCTAATGTCACCAGAGGTTCTTTTGACTTACCTGCATGCTGAATCAGTCCTTCCAAGAATTATTTCTTTTTCGATTTCTTCATATTATTCGTGCAGCCATTTCGTGATAACTTCCCTGCACTTCCTGTTTATTTCATTCCTCAGAGACTTGTATTTCTGTATTCCTGAATCTCAAAAATGGCTCTAAGCACTATGGGACTTAACATCTGAGGTCATCAGTCACCTAGAACTTAGAACAACTTAAACCTAACTAACCTAAGGACATCATACACATCCATGCCCGAGGCAGGATTCGAACCTGCGATCTTAGCGGTCGCACGGTTCCAGACTGAAGCGCCTAGAACCGCTCGGTCACATCGGCCGGATCCTGAATCTCCCTGAACATAATTGTACTTCACTTTTTATCGATCAACTGAGGGATTTCTTCTGTAATGGTTTGTTCGCAGCTACCTAGTTTGTACCTACCTTTATGTTTCCAACTTCTGTGATTGCCCCATTTACAGACACCCATTCCTCTTCAAATGTACTGCCTACTGAGCTATTCCTTATTGCTGTATCTGTAGCCTTAGAAGACTTCAATCATATCTTGTCATCGCTTAACACTTCTGTATGCCACTTCCTTGAGTATAGATTCTTTCTGACTAATCTCTTAAACTTAAGCCTACTCTTCATCACTACCACATTGCGATGTGAGTCTATATCTGCTCCTGGCTACGCCTGACAATCCAGCATCTGATATCGGAATCTATGTAATTTAACTGAAATCTTCCCGTATCACCCGACCTTTACCAAGTACGCCTCCACCTCTTGAAATTCTTGAATAGAGTATTCGCTATTACTAGCTGAAACTTGTTACAGAACTCAATTAGTCCCTCTCCTCTCTCATTCCTTGTCCCAAGTCCATGTGCTCCTGTAAAATATTCTTCTACTCCTTCCCTTACAATTGCATTCCAATACCCGTGACTATTAGATTTTCATCTCCCTTTAAGTTCTATACCACCCTTCCAATATCCTGATATACTTTCTCTTTCTATATCTCTTTATCTTAAGCTTACAACGTCGGTATGTATACTTAAACAATCGTCGTAGGTGTCGCTTTCCTGTCTAGTCTATCACTAAACTGTTCACTGTAAAACACTCTATGCCCTACCTTTTTATTCATAGTGAATCCTACTCCCGTTACACCATTTTCTGCTGCTATTGATATTACGCTATAGTCATCTGACCAGAAATCCTTGTCTTCTTTCCATTTTACATCACTGATCCCTAATATACGTAGTAGAAGCATTTGTACTTCCCTTTTCAGATATTTTAGCTTCTCTACCACTTTCAATCACGTGACATTCCACGCCCCTCTTCATAGAACATCATCGTTTCGTTGATCATTCAACCTTTTCTCATGGTCACCTCGTACTTGGCATTCCCCACACTGAGATCCGAATAGGTTACTATTCCGGAATCTTTTGGCAATGGAGAGATCAACATGACACTTTTTCTTTCAGTTTCACTCCACATGTCATTTAAATACATGTTATGTGTTTTAAATGCAGTGGTTTCCATATCCTCCTGCATCCCCATGCCGTTGACCATTGTTGATTCTCCACCTTTAAGTGCAGTTTCCCACCCACAGGACAATAGAATGCCCTGAACCTGTGTCCGCACCTACGCCCTCTTTCACAAAGCCATTTGCAGAATGAGGGTGACTTCTTGACTTCTTATGCCGGAAGCCTTCGGCCACCAATGTTGATTATTAATCAAAATTTAAGCGGGGGGGGGGGGGGGGGGGGGAGGGGGTCCGAACCCGAAACCGAGGACGTTTCGATTACTGATCAAAGACGCTGTCCCCCCTCCAATTTTTTTCCTTTAACCGAACTTCCGCTGCGCCCGGTGCCAAATGGGAGGGATGGCGCGAAGTGGGCAGGTGTCGCCCCTAGACCGCAGGTGCTCGCTGCAGTTTAAGGAGAGGCAAACGTACATTTATAGCATTTGCAGACCTAGAGAATTTATGACAATGTGGAAAGAAATACTCTCTTTCTTAATTCCGAAGGTAGGGGGTAGAATACAGGGAGTGAAACGTTATTTACCACTTGTATAATAACCAGACGACATTTATAAGAGTCGAGGGGTATGAAAAGGAAGCCGTGCTTCAGAATGGAGTGAGATAGGGTTGTAGTCTATGCTAGATGTTAACCAATGTGTACATTGAGCCAGCAGTAAAGGAAGCCAAAGAAAAATTTGGAGTAGGAGTTAAAATTCGGGAGAAGGAACAAAGCCATACAATGAAGGCTTTCACGACCGGATGTTTCAGCTGCCGAGAATTTTTCCGGGTTGTATGACCATGGTCCATGAAACTCTTCTATCCCTGACGTATCATCCAACGCTACGTTGGACATCTTCGGAGGTGCTCCTGGTGTCGGCAAGACTCAGCGCAGCCAGGAGCACCTCCGAAGATGTCCAACGTAGCTTTGGATGAAACGTCAGGGATAGAATAGTTCCATGGACCACGGCCATACAACCCGGAAGAATCCTCGTCAGAAGAAGCAAAAACCACTATGTTTGTCGAGGATATTGTAATTTTGTCAGAGATAGCAAAGGTCTCGGAATAGAAGGGGATGGATAATGTCTTGAACGGGGGATATAAGATGAACACCAGTCAAAGCAAAGAAGAGGATAATAAAATGTAGTCGAAGTAAATCAGGTGATGCTGAGGGAACTAGATTAGGAAAAAATTCACTTCAGCCAATAAATGAGTTTTGTTATTTGGGAAGCGGAATAACTAATGGAGTAGAGAGGACATCAAATGTTGACTGTCAATGGCAAGTAAGGCGTTTCGCAAGGAAAGATATTTGGTAACATCAAATACAAATTTAAGTGTCAGGAAGTCTTTTTGAAAGTATTTGTACAGAGCTTAGCCAGGTATGGAAGTGAAAAATGTATTAGTGATTAAACAAGGAGAGAATAGAAGCTTTTGAAACGTGCGGAGGACTGCTGAAGATTAGATGGGTAGATTACGTACCGGATGAGGAGGTACTGGATAGAACTGGAAGAGTGACGAAATTTGTGGCACAGCGTAACTTGAAGGAGGGAACGGTTGATAGGGCACATTCTCAGTCATTACTGGATCACCATATTAGTACTGAAGGAAAGTGTGAGAGGGGGGGGGGGGTTTCGAAAGTGGAAGAGAAACATGATTTTGCAAGACGTAATATAAAAGAAAAATATATATATCCGTTAAAGTGACGGTACCCAAGGAACTTCCTGTTGGCCAACTCCTTCTACTCTATCGATGGATATTTTCACAAGGATTATAGCTCGTAACTCTGTCTGCATTACAACAGTAAAGTAGCCATGTATCTGAGTGAAAAAAATGACTCCTTCCACATCCCAGAGACTCCTGTCCAAGGGATCCACGGAAAACGATAAATGTAATGTAATGTAAATGTAAAACACTTAAAAAGACAATAGCAGCTAAGTTGTTTTGATGTTATTTGTCTTTGACTTTGTATTGACTATTATACACGAGCAGTTCATTAGTATGTGAGGCATTTATATATTAGAATCAGAATTGCATATAATTTTGTAAGTAGCTATTCAAAAAAACTGCCGTGACAGGTTTATGAGTTAATACTAAACATCAGCGTAATAAAAAACTTTCTGTAATTCACATGTAATGCAGCAGGTGTCAACAACCGTATTTTATGAGCTAAGCAGAACGGGAAAAACGTATGGCGTATTCTTTCTTTGTAAAAGTTAACTGAGGCAGCGAACTGCAGAGCGGCTACCTGCAGCGGTCGACGCTTCACACAGCGGCTGAAATCATGATCTGGAGTGTGAAGCTTCAGAGGCTTTCAGCAACTGTCCGCCGATGACTCCTACCGCTGATTAGCAGTGCGAGAAAAGCAACATTTAGCAACAGGCTGCCATCTCCGACGTAGCGCAACGAGCAATGCGGCGTCATTCGTGGTGGAGCGTAACATCTTTTAAGTGTGTGTGTGCTCAGCCTCTAATGCAAACAGTGTTACCTTCATATGGTGCGTTAATTTGGCTGTATAACTTTTCTTCCTTTCACATGCTTCATTTGACCCCATAGGAGCTGCAGTTATTATCTATTGCTGATACTAATAAACAAATGTCTAAAACCACGGCGAACTCTGTCTCAGCGAAGTGCTTTTCTTACATGACCGTTGATTTTGGGTTTTTGTTGTTTCTTATGCACTTTTATCATATGTGGAAAATGTTGCACTAAGTAAAGATTTCCGCTTGAATAAACAGAAAATCCATGTCTACTGGAATAAGCCATTTTATGTACTTTGATGATAGCATTAGTGCTAGCTTGTACTAGATGCATTTTTGTCACGTGTTTAGCATTTCCATAACTGCTGTGTATGTTGCTGCTTCCTTAAATGAGTTGAATACGAATGAATGCAATGACCAGCTATTGGCTCACTGAAAATTTAAACTTTGGAAGTATACTGGTTTGGCATAGATATATTTCTGAAAATTACACTCATACAACTATTTTATGTATGCGTTTTGTTCCGTTTGAATTACACATAAGTTATTGAATTAACTGCATTTGTGCTTCTATATTACCTATTCTGTTCAGTATTTTCTCTAGTTTCCTGTAAGAGTTTTCTGTCATATTCTACCAATCTTATTTTCTCGTCTACCTTTATGTTGCATGTTTCGAACATTTCCTCAAAGCTCATCTTCTGTATATCATGGATATCCTTTGGTGCTTGCATTTCTGATTTCTCCTCGGCTTTAATTCATCAATTTTTCTCTCTTAACTTTCATCTGATACTTTCCTTTCTTTCTTGCTTCTTTCCAGCCTGTTATTTCTTATATTGACAATTAATTGTTGCTATCGTATTTATTAAGTCGAAGTGATTCTTTTCTTTAAAACTGTCTTTGGTGGTTCTGCATACTAGTCCACTCTGATATCTTGCCCTGTTCTTTCTCACATAACTTTTTGTGGTGTGATCACGTTTCCCAGACTTTCGTTCAAGGTTCTATGTGCTGCAGGAAATTTCATGTTACTTACAGTGACCATTTGATACTCCTCCCAGTCTAACACGTGCTCCTGTTTACTTTAATTCATCGGTATTAACAGATTTTACTCTCCTTACAAATACGTGTCCGAAATGTTACGCAATATACGCAACTATGGTCTACATTATACCAAGTTTCATGACACACTACAATTGCACTATTACCGCATGTTGCAGCAATTCTAAATATTCGGCTATAACAGTGATTCTGCTTAGTCGCCTACAGCACCTCCGATGCTCACATTGATCGTTTTCTGCTATTAGTTGATCCAGTGGGCAGTGATACTGTACCTGCCTTTTCATTGTATGTACATCGTGTGGTCCAGCCTCTAATTCCCTCTTCTTTCTTTGTTCTTCATTCTTTCCTTCCTCCTTCCACAGTCACTTTTACTTCTGTTGTTGATATGTAATAATAAACCTAATATGTTCGTTTATTTTGTAACGGTCGTATCCTGAAACTGCAACACTTCTGAGCTGTCCGAGGGAATTCATTGCAAATGTTCCTTCAAAGTGACTGCATCCGAAGTCTTAGTATCTCATTCTTGCCTCCTAGAGGCCAGTTTTAGATTTTTGTTCGTTCTTGATTGTTGTTTTTTTTTTAATTTGCTGCCATCCTGGTTAGGCATCGGACCTTTTGATCTTGACGAAATTCGTGGGCAGCTTTACTGGCAAGGTACTAGTATCATGATAATGAAGGTCCGATGACATGTGCCTAAGTGACACGTGTCCTATCAATCTCCTACCCTCAGTTCTTCACATAGCTTAGACAGTAACAAATAAAAAACATGGGACAAGTTATCTTAAGATCGGAACAATTTTTGTTAGACACCTTATTTGTTATACATTAATTTCATACAAAACGTCCCCAAGCTGTCCACAGTTCATTCACTGTAATTCAGCTGTCACTTGTTTCCACAAGATTCCATAACTCCACTCGGGTTGATCCTTTGACTACCAATTTTATTTCAAAAGCTTTAATGTATGGTTATTTCAATTAATGCGTGTATGAGAAGTAACCATATGAAATGAAATGAAATGTCGTGTGACGAGGGCCTCCCGTCGGTTAGACAGTTCGCCTGGGGCAAGTCTTTCGATTTGACGCCACTTCGGCGACTTGCGCGTCGATGGGGATAAAATGATGATGATGAGGACAACACAACACCCAGTACCTGAAAATCCGACCCAGCCGGGAATCGAATCCGGGCCCTTTGGATTGACAGTCTGTCGCGCTGACCACTCAGTTACCGGGGGCGGACACCGTATGAACAGTATGTTTCCCAACGTTTCGCTTTCCAGTGGGGTTGGGAGGGGGGGGGGGGGAGGGAAAATAAAGGATTATCCACAATTGTCTCGAAGATTTCAGAAGACGGTTGCGCAAAACCTAAAGACATCCTAAAAACAGACATACATCAGTGGACAGAGCATTTCTCCAAGTCTGTAACTTATACTATAGGTGCTTAATGTGGGCTTCACTTGTGATTTGGTAAGCGTCAATTCGTGGGTGCAGGACGTTGACACGTTGTGTCCGAAAAGGCGCGAAGACAGCCCCTTTTGCGAATCTGGAAATTGGGTTCCTTATTTGCAGGCACGAACCAATTCCATGCGACAATACGGAAGTGAGGATTACCCATGAAACTTGAGGACAACACAACCTACAGCTAAAATCTCTAATGACAATAACTCTACTAACCATTAGTAGGCTTCGCTTTACCAGTGGATCAGTCATATGTAGTAGAAACATGCAACAATTTCCAATTGTTTCTCTGATAACCTATCGTGCGACACATATGTCCCTTTGGTAGTGAAACGGCTAATTATCGATATTCTAATTCAGTCCAGTCACTGTGGAATATTACGTGTGGTTTCAGTTGATACAGAATTAACGTGATTCAACGAGAATGTTAGCACCGGCTTTCCGCACTCCGATGCGTGTCTGTGCGCACCGCGCTTCTCTACGATGCTCTCTGCAGATCTTCTCCGACTGCGCGCTTCAAATCGGCAGGCGCCAAGACGTTCCCGAGCTCATTCGCGCGCCACCTGTTGGCTCTGGTCTGACAGAGATGACTAAGGTCAAAATTCAAGACGTAGAAACTGTATCGATAGCTGTACCTCCACACACAGCGTAAATATCCGTATTCTATTGTCACGAGGCCAATGCATATATATGCCACGAATGCAGACGACCGATTGTATGTAATTCAAATACTCTGCCTACTGATCGAATTGGTGAAACAAATATTGTTGGCAGGGGGAGCTAGTAATTGCTACTGGCTAGAGGTTACCTATTTGCTGTCTCATGGCTATCGACACATCCCACTTTCATATACAGACACAGGAAAGAATAAGAACATGGCCAAAAACCTTTCTTAAGGGAAGGTCCAGGGTAGCTGCCATAATTTTAATATTCCTAACGACAGATATTTCGGCGTTAATGTAATTCTCAACTAACTTACGAATACAACAGTGGTGAGCCACTTACTGATATCGTGGCTATCCAAGTGAGTAATTATGTATTGGAATTATACATTGCTACTAACGTTTAGTTTAATTTGAGTTCCACATTACAGCTATAGTAAACTGTCTTTTCCTAATTCGTACTGATTACGTGACCTTTAGTAGACCCAGTTATAAACGTATGGAATAAATTTTGACACTTATTTGATACTTCGTTTACTGTAGACTACGATTTAACATTATTTTCGACAGTTATTTTACTACGATGCTATATGTTTGCAAAGTATAACTAGTCAATTAGAGAAATCCCAATTAAACAATGATGAACCTACAATTTACCTAGGGCAATCATTAAAAAAAAGATAAATGCAGTACTCAAAAGCCTGCCTATTCAAGTGGCCATCCGTACCAATAACAATACCGTAACAAAACTGCGTTCAAGCAAGATCAAAATGTCAGAATATACCTGTCCGAAAATATGCAATATCACTTGTGACAATTGCAATAATTTCTATATTGACCGAACAGTAAGAGATTTTAGTATCATGTTCAAAGAACACATCAGAAACTAAAACAGTAATCGACCTAGCTTCTTATTACACCTAAAAACTCAACACCACGCAGCAAAGAAAATTGAAACTGTATTACAAATACTGCACAGAATATCTGAAGGACTAGCTATGAGCATGTCTGAAGAATTGGCTATATTCTAGTATATACCTACGAGAGAGTATCCACACGAAATACTAAACGAACACACAGACTTTAAACATAAATATTATCTGGAAAAATTAATTGACATACTAGCTCACGAAAAGGATAGTACATATGGACTACAAAAGATTCTCGTACGAAAGACAGAATTCACAGCGAAATCCAGACAGCGAGATGTAACGCTGACGTTGCTTAGGTAAAAATACTTTGTAAACGTAGAGCACCATAGTGAATTAACTATCAAACAAATATCAAATCATTATATGCAGTAAACTAACAGTCAAATAAGTGCGGAAACGCATTCCATACATTTACTACATGTCAAGCAACCAGTACGAATCAGACAATGGCAGTTAACTACAAATGCAATATGGACGTCAAATCAAACTAGATTTAGGTACCAGTTTATAATTCCATTGTACACTTAATCACATGGACAACCACAATTTACATAAACAGTCTCACCAATCCAGAATGAGATTTTCACTCTGCAGCGGAGTGTGCGCTGATATGAAACTTCCTGGCAGATTAAAACTGTGTGCCCGACCGAGACTCGAACTCGGGACCTTTGCCTTTCGCGGGCAAGTGCTCTACCAACTGAGCTACCGAAGCACGACTCACGCCCGGTACTCACAGCTTTACTTCTGCCAGTACCTCGTCTCCTACCTTCCAAACTTTACAGAAGCTCTCCTGCGAACCAGGAGAGCTTCTGTAAAGTTTGGAAGGTAGGAGACGAGGTACTGGCAGAAGTAAAGCTGTGAGTACCGGGCGTGAGTCGTGCTTCGGTAGCTCAGTTGGTAGAGCACTTGCCCGCGAAAGGCAAAGGTCCCGAGTTCGAGTCTCGGTCGGGCACACAGTTTTAATCTGCCAGGAAGTTTCAGTCTCACCAATGTTTTAATCGCAGGTTACTTGAGAATGGCAAGCCAGTCTTTGTGGCCGAGCGGTTCTAGGCCCTTCAGTCCGGAACCGTGCTCCTGCTACCGTCGCAGGTTCGTATCCTGGCTCAGGCATGGGTGTGTGTGATGTCCTTAGGTTAGTCAGGTTTAATTAGTTCTAAGTTTAGGGGACTGATGACCTCAGACGTTAAGTCCCATAGTGCTTAGAGCCATTTGAACCATTTTTTGAGAATGGCAATAATTCCGAAACAGCTATCGCGAAGAATGTTAAACTTATTGCAGCTAGTATGGGTCTTTGCTTCTAAAAATGTCATACGTCCACTACGCTGCGGGCCTAATTGAGCATAAAAAATGCCAAAATACGGAATAATATCCGTGGCTTGTGAGGATATAGGACTGTTGCATCTTCTTATAGTAATCTTTTACAAACACCTGGCTCCAGACTGTAAAGTGTTGGGAAATTAATTCAGAAGATAAGTAGGTGATTACTGATCATGGAAGTTAATGATAATGCGACTCACAGGGTTTGGAAAAGACGGGCAGTATGAACTAAACGCTTAGGAAAAATGTTCCGAAATGATTACTTTAAGTCAGGGCCTAGGGCGAACGCAATTTATTTTCCGCCTGGAACGCACCTGGACGTAAGCTGTACGATGCGCTCCGGCAGAGGGGAGCTGCAGCCACGTGAAAGATTCCAGCCATTAATAACGACGCCCGGTAATCCTTCTTTACGCACGCTACGCTGCTTCTCCAAATTGCTGCACAAATTTCAATTTCGATGGAAATGCAGAAGTCTGAGTGCAGAAGCAGCGGCGACGATAACTAATGGCTTTGGAAGAGCGTCGTGACTCGTCGGCTAACAGGGCGAAAGTGCGAGCAGTCACCGTGACGTCTGCTGACTCTATAGAAACCAGCACAGGCTTGTGTGTCCGCTGAGGAGTACTATCCGTAAACTTCTTCATTCAATATATGTTTTTTGCTCCTTCAGAGCTACATTAGCTGAGTTATAACCGACATGACGTATTAATAAATATAAACTTATATTCTGATACCCTAAATATTATTTTGAACACTTCCAGTCATATTGTCGTTATATTAAGGTACTGTTTCCGGCCCTTAAAACTGAAAAACTGTAAGTGTGACTTGCAAGAAACCTGGATGTAGTATGTAGTTTTCTCCATGCTTGGATGCACTAATTGTTAGCATTTCACTGCAGTCACACTATACAGGTAGGAATAACGTCATCTACATTCCCCGTGTAAGGAATGGTTTAACAGCGTGTGTTTCTTGTAGAAATGATTGGTTCAAATGGCTCTGAGCACTATGGACTTAACAGCTGAGGTCATCAGTCCCCTAGAACTTAGAACTGCTTAAACCTAACTAACCTACGGACATCACACACATCCATGCCCGAGGCAGGATTCGAACCTGCGACCGTAGCGGTCGCGCGGTTCCAGACCGAAGCGCCTGAAATAGGGTTGTTGCTTGTTACTGAGATCTTTATATGCCTCGTGTTAGAAAGGGAAATGTCTACCAGCACCTGTCGTAAGTCGTTAGTGCTTATCGAGAGTACGATTTATCTCTTAGCGATAGTACTGTCACGCGATTGTGGAATCGATGGGTCCATGACGGGCACACTAAACGCCTTGTCTGATCTCAGCGGATAGATACGTACCCAGTAGAGCAGGTCATGTTTGAAGTGGAATATACCGTCCACAACGACTGTCATTGCAAAGAAACTTCTAAAGAAACAGAGACTACTGCAGAATAGGTACACAACAAGTCACAGGGTTATCGATGCATGATGAGTCAGACGTCTCTGGTTATCAATAGAGCAATGTGTGAAGCCTATAATGACTGCTGTAGTATAATATTGCCGTAAGATCTTTCAAAAAAGCCAAATAAATTTTGATAATATGTAAGGGATGTTAGTCGGGGTACAAATTAGTGTTCAGTCACTCACTGACGAAACAGGAACCGCGGTTGAGAGTAACAAATCAAAATCATAAACGCCTAACTCTGCTTTCAAAAGTTCGTTTACAAAGGAAAACCCAGGAGTTTTGCTTGAATGTAATTCTATTACCGCTGAAACGTAGAGTGTAACAGAAGTTAGTGTCAGTCGCCTTAAGAAACAGGTGAAGTTAAAATTGAACAAAACCGCGGAGGCCTATGGAATCCCTGTCACACTCTATATATAATCTGTGGCACAGTTAGCCCCTGTTCTAACTACAATCTATCACAGATCGTTTGGGCAAAAAACCAGTGGTTGAACAAAGTACAGGTATCACTAATCTACAACAAGGGTGATCCGAAACCTACGGTCCTATATCCTTGACACCCGTTTGTTTTAGAATCTTAGGACATATCCTGAGTTCAAACATTATGTGGTTTCTCGAACAGAATGACCTCCTCTATGGCAACCAGAACAGATTTCGAAAACACTGAGCATGTGACATCCAGCTCGCAGGTTGGCCACGAGGCATACTGAATGCCGCGGATCAAGGCAGTCAGCTATGTGCAGTGTTGCTCGATTTACAGAAAGCATTTGACACAGGGACACACGTACGTTTATTACCAAAAGTACGATCGTATGAGGGGTCAAGCGAAATTAATGACTGTACTAAGGATTTTTTGGTAGGGAGGACGCAGCAACTTATCTTGGATCTACAGTCATCGACAGACACAGATGTAAAATCCGGCGTACGCCAGGAAGTGCATTGGGTCTCTTGCTATTCATGTTTTATGTTAACGACCTTGAGGACAATATTAATAATAAATTCAGATTTCTCGTAGATTATGCAGTTACCTGAAAGAAGCCGCACGAACATTCAGTCGGACATTGATAAGTTATCAGGGTGGATTGGCAACTTACTTTAAATTTTCAGAAATGTAAAACTGTGCACTTCACAAAACTGGAAAACAAAGTACTTTAGTGTCATAATTGGTATTGGCAATCTTACACAGGGAGCGGTATAATACGTTGCAGGGACATGAAATGGAACGATCACGTAGGCGTAGGGGTGGGTAAAGCAGGTAGAAGACTTCAGTTGATTGTTAGAATACTACGGAAACTCAATCTTTCCGCAAAGAAAATTGCTTACAAATCACTTGCACCACACATCCTAGAATACTTCTCAACTGTGTGGGACTCCCACGAAATAAAGATTAACAGGGTATATTGAATGTATACAGGGAAAGGCTGCACGTTTGGTCTCTGATATGTCTGCCCCACCGGAGAGTGCCTCAGAGATGTTGAAAGGATGGAACTGGCAGACATTTGACGTAAGTTATGCCAAGAATCCATATTTAAAAAATGATGACCTCATACATATTGCTCGCAAGACGTTCGTAAGGACAAAGTTAGATTAATTAAAGCAAGCTCAGAATCATTTAAACACTCACCCTTCTCTCGATCCATACGTCAGTGGAACGGAAAAAAGTTGTTATTATTGGTACAATGTAGTTCCTCAGCGGCTTCCACAGTATAGGTGAAGATGTAGACGTAGAGGAGCGACTACGTTCGTTAGACTGAGCAGGAGCATTAATCCATTTCGTGTACGTAGAGTCAAGAAATGAGCTTGTTTGCGGAAAAGCGGGTTTGCAAAAAATGGCTCAAATGGCTCTGAGAACTATGGGACTTAACTTCTGAGGTCATCAGTCCCCTAGAACTTAGAACTACTTAAACCTAACTAACCTAAGGAGATCACACATATCCATGCCCGAGGTAGAGTTCGAACCAGACTGAAGCGCCTAGAGCCGCTCGGCCACATCGGACGGCCGCAGGTTTGCATAGGGACAGCATGAAAACATCTGGAGTGCAACAGATTGTCAGTACTGCACCCGGTGTTGCAACTGACATTGACGTAGCAGAGGTGTGCGCCCAAGGATAAACGCCCAGCAACACTGGACACAGGAGAGGCACCATGTCATTTTATTTTTTCAGATGAGTCAGGTTTCTGTGTACAGCGTCACGACGTGGTGATTCGTAGCAGAGCGAACGTTGCCACATTTCATTCATTGTTCTATTGTGACGCTGTGATGGCATGGTGTGCTACTCCGTACGTAAATCAACCATCTCTGGTTCGTATATCCGGTAATTTGGACCACAGCTATTATATTGCTGTCGTGTTAAGCTGTTATCTCTGCCCTGTATTCGAAGTCTCAGCTACGTTATCTTTTAACAAGGTTACACGTGACTTCAAGTTGTCTTTGATGTACTGACGAACCTTGTAACACACAGATTTCGACTGTCACCACGACCAACTTTTTTCTCAGATCGGGGTACCAACCAGTCGCCAGTCACTTTGACGCATGAAATTCAGCATAGGTTTCAAGCACAGTGAAACGTTTAATGGTATCTGTCATCGAAGCTCTGTTCAACTCGATACTCAGCGGAGTCATTATTATTGCAAGTGAAGTGTTGCGCGATGGATATGTCGTGCCACTGTCTACAGTAGAACATCTTTGGCCTAGGATGGGGCGTGATTCGAGCAGACGTCAGGGACGCGAGGGCAGTGACAGTGAGACTGGGAAGGTGAAACAGTTCCCTCGGGGTGAGGCGGCCGAGTTGGAACATGGCGGCGAGGCGAGTAGGGTAAAGACAGTTGATGCGTGGTATAAGTTCGGCCGTTAACAGTCCCAGGCTCTGAACGTGGCAGCGATACCAGAAAGAGTCACTCAGACGTGTTACTGGATTGTGAGCCACTATTAACTCGGCTGCAAACCCCTGGATGTGTGGGGCGCGTACCGAGGGAAGGAGCGCGTTCTGTGCTTCAGCGACCGACCAGGGACGGCGGACCGCCGCTGTGTTGAAGTTGTGTGCGGACTCCAAGCTGTCCTTCCTGGAGCGTTGTACGGATGTGACTGGCGAGCTTCCGATTTCGTTTATCGGCTGCGAGTGAGTCGACATCATCAGTTACCATACCTATAATTACCACTTCATATAACAGTTCTGTGATGTTCAGTTCGGTAGTTTTCTGGTTCTTTGTTGTAGGTTCATGCCCAGTTCCGTATCAGACTTTTGTTTATCGATCCCACTTCTGTTTCAAAACAGGAAAGTTTTGTGTGCACTCCTATAAAAGAACTGAATTTTTATCTTTATTTGATATTCCAATTTGAGACATTTGCTTTAAGGCGTCCGATACCTGGCAACGCATTTTTACGTATTAGATGAGTCCCTTTCATTACATGATACACTACTGGCCATTAAAATTCCTACACCACAAAGATGACGTACTACAGACCCGAAATTTAACCGACAGGAAGAAGATGCTGTGATACGCAAATGATTAGCGTTTCAGAGCATTCACACAAGGTTGGCGCCGGTGGCGACACCTAAAACGTACTGACATGAGGAAAGTTTCCAATCGATTTCTCATACGCAAACAGCAGTTGACCGGCGTTGCCTGCTCAAACTTCGTTGTGATGCGTCACTTATGGAGGAGAACTGCGTACCACCACGATTCAGACTTTGATAAAGTCGTATTGTAGCCTCTCGCGATTGCGGTTTACCGTATCGCGACATTGCTGCTCGCGTTGGTCGAGATCCAGTGACATTTAGCAGAATATGGAATCGGTGGGTTCAGGAGGATAATACGGAACGCCGTGCTGGATCCCAACGGCCTCGTATCACTAGCAGTCGAGATGACAGGCATCTTATCCGCATGGCTGTAACGGGTCGTGTAGCCATGTCTCGATCCCTGAGTCAACAGATGTGGACGTTTGCAAGACAACAACCATCTGCACGAACAGTTCGACGACGTTTGCAGCAGCGTGGACTATCAGCTCGGAGACCATGGCTGTGGTTACCCTTGACGCTGCATCAGAGACAGGGGCGCCTGCGATGGTGTACTCAACGACGAACCTGGGTGCACGAATGGCAAAACGTCATTTTTTCGGATGAATCCAGGTTCTGTTTACAGCATCATGATGGTCGCATCCGTGTTTGGCGACATCGTGGTGAACGCACATTGGAAGCGTGTATTCGTCATCGCCATACTGGCGTATCACCTGGCGTGATGGTATGGGGTGCCATTGGTTGTACTTCTCGGACACCTCTTGTTCGCATTGACGGCATTTTGAACAGTGGACGTTACATTTCAAATGTGTTGCGACCCGCGGCTCTACCCCTTATTCGATCCCTGCGAAACTCTACATTTCAACAGGATAATGCACGACCGCATGTTGAAGGTCCTGTACGGGCCCTTCTGGGTACAGGAAATGTTCTACTGCTGCCCTGGCCAGCACATTCTCCAGATCTCCCACCAATTGAAAACGTCTGGTCAATGGTGGCCGAGCAACTGGCTCGTCACAATACGCCAGTCACTACTCTTGATGAACTGTGGTATCGAGTTGAAACTGCATGGGCAGCTGTACCTGTACACGCCATCCAAGCTCTGTTTGACTCACTGCCCAGGCGTATCAAGGCCGTTACTACGGCCAGAGGTGGTTCTTCTGGGTACTGGTTTCTCATGATATATGCACCCAAACTGCGTGAAAATGTTATCACATGTCAGTTCTAGTATAATATATTTGTCCAACGAATGCCTGTTTATCATCTGCATTTCTTCTTGGTGGTGCAATTTTAATGGCCAGTAGTGTACTTATTTGCGGCGTATACTTCTTTTTTGGATTGTAAATCTCAAAGGCTCCTTCGATATGAATTTTAGCACTATTTTACTGCTACAGTTTTTATTTTTGTATTTGTCCGCGTGTTGTTAACCAGTCTGTTTTAGTTTTGTAACTGTAAATTGTTCTGTTTCTTAGTACTTAGTCCAACTGGAGGTGTTTCCCAATAGGAGTTTAATAAACCTAACTTGGTGTGTTCTGTTGAAATAAAGTGCACAACTGGCATGATCTTCAATCTTCCTTTGGCCCTGTCCTTCCTACCGAAGACGGAATGATGTTGGTGTTGCATACCAGCAGGAAGCTCTGTGTACTAAATTCGGAGCGTTTTATTGCAATGGTTAGCACAGTCACTCGGATTCGAGCTGACGGCTGCTCGGATCGACATCCGGCCATCCATATTTAAGTTTACCGTGATTTCCTTGAATCGCTCCAAGAAAGTGTTGGCATAGTTTATTTGAAAAGGCACGCAGGATTTCCTTTCACATCGTTGACATATTCCATGATTGTGCTCCGTCTGTAATGACCTCGATGTCACCGGGCCCTTAAACCCTAATCCTCTCTTTCTGTTTACTAAATTTTGCGCTCCTAATCACCTACAAGTGTAATAGTTCATTCTTGTTACTCCACTACTCACAATAAGTAAAATTTCGTTATTTACAATTTTTATGGCCACCAGTTTGTATATAGGATATTAACAGAGTCCGTCGCTCATTTAAAGACGTGTTAGCACTCAGTTAAACCGAAAAATTAATCCAATAAGCATGGATCTCATGACTCACGAGTAAGTTCTCGACATTTCAGCTCGGCGTAAGGAACTTGCTAATTCGTTGAAGCACAGCAATTATTCATGAACTAATCAGACGAAGTGATAACTCATCCATGTTGCCTGTTGTCGCATATTGCTTCCAGGATGTTGCCAACGTGTTGCCAAAGTTATTTTGAGTACGCTGCTGAAGTTTCGGTTGGAAGCCCTTACACATCCTCCATACAGTACCGACCTCTCCCCATGCGATTTCTAATTTTTTTAAGATCTGAAGGAAGACATTCGTGGCAGTCGATGTACTTCGAACAAAGAAGTCCACACCTGGGTACAGTAATTCCATTCATATGGATTCTCTCCCGTTTGTGCCAACCTCTTTGCCTCAGAGTAGCACTTTCAAAGTACGTCCTACATTATTTGCTGGATGTATTCCCATCTCTGCCTTCCTGTATGGTTTTTACCGTCCTGTCTCACAGTGGAATCAGTGTGATAACATGGCGATTATTTACGAAATAATAAACTGTTTACTTACTTTTTTTGACCCGTTCTTTCTGGATCAAAACCTGTCACGGTGTGTGCTGACCTTCAATGTGCAAATATGTCACACAATGTGTGCCTTTCTTTGTACATGCAGGGATAGGGGTAAATGTAGGATTTCATCAACGGCGGAGCGTGATTTTTACCAATGTTGCGTGGAAGTGGTACTTCTTACGAGTTTTGTGTGGCAGAGGACGTTCTGTAGTAGATACCCGGCAAACACATATAGACACACACACATAGACACTCAAACACATGCACACACATACATTTTTCTCTCACAATCACATTTTGCAGTCCTTTTAAGTCATGCTAACATCCACCACTGGAAATATGATAATCAAAGTGCTTCCTGTCTCACGACTTCATATCATTGCCTGTGGCAACTGTGCAAGACAATGCTAATAATTTGCATGGCTTTGTCTCTCTATCTCTGTCTCACTTTTTATCTCTCTCTCTCACTCTTTATCTTTATTTTCATTCATTCTTTTTGAGTCAGTGGTCATTTGACTGGTTTGATGCGGCCCACCACGAACTCCTCTCCAGTTTGTGGCAGCCTCTTCGCCACAGACTAGCACTTGCAACGTACGTCCCAAATTATTTCCTGGATGTATTCCCATCTCTGTCTTCCTGTATGGTTTTTACCGCCTATAGCTCCCTTTAGTGCCATGTACGTTATTGCCTGATGTCTTAACCGATGTTCTATTATATTGTCCCTTCTTCTTTTCAGTGTTTTCCTTATATTACTTTCCTCTCTGATTCTGCCCAAAACCTTCTCATTCCTTGCCGCACCCCAACTAATTTGCAACGTTCATCTGTAGCACCAAATCTGAAACGCTTCGATTCTCTTCTCTTCCGGTTTTTTCAACATTCCATGTTTCACTGCCATACAGTACTTTCCTCCAAACGTACGTTCCCAGAAATATCTCCCTCAAATCAAGGCCTTTGTCTGATACTGGCCAGAAATACCCTTTCTGCCAGTGCTAGTCTGCTTTCTATGTCCTTGCTCTATCCGTCATTGGTTACTTTGCTGCATAGGTAGCACAATTCCTTAACTTCATCTACCTCGTGACCAACAACCCTGATGTTTAGTTTCTCGCTGTTGTCATTTCTGGTACTTTTCATTACTTACGTCTGTCATAGATTTCCTCTCGGTCCATATTCTGTACTCATCAGACTGTTCGTTCCATTCAGTAGATCCTGTAACTCTTCTTCACTGTCATTCAGAACACCAATGCCATCAGCGAATATTATCATTGACATCCTTTCACCTGGAATCCTAATTTCACTCATGAATTGTTATTTCCATCATTCCTTGTTCGAAGTATAGACTGAAGATTGTGGACGAAAGACTACAACCATGTGTTACACCATTTTTAATCCGAGCACTTCGTTCTTGGTCTTCCACTTTTATTATTCCCTCTTGGCTGTTGTACATATTGTATATTACCATTCTCCCCCTTTAGCTTACCCCTGTTTTCCTCAAATTTTCGGACACATTGCACCATTTGACATTCTCGAACACTTTTTCGAAACGACAAATCCGAAGAACGTGTCTTAAATGTTGTTTAGTCTTGCTTCCATTATCGACTGCAACGTCAGACTAGTCTCTCTAGTGCCTTTACCTTTCTGTCTCTTATGGAATATCAAAAGTGATATGACAGGTATAGATCACAAGAAAAACAATGATGTATGTAGCCTTGCACTGACATGTTACATATGGGATACAAATTAAGTATCCATAATAATTTACAACATATGGAACGCAACACACAGGCTACAATCTCAAATAGGTACTAAACAATGGTTATTATGCTTCCGAGTAAATACTTGCTGCAACTTTTCGAGGTCACACACATGTGGCCAGAGATAAGTTCGTGGTAATGATTATATACATTGCCAACTTGTTTTTAGCTGATGCGTCAGAAAATTTCCGCACGCTTTGTTTTAAAACATACGAGATGTAGCTCATTATGCACCATCAGCAGGCTGGGCAAGGGACGGAATGTTGAAAACTACAGATGTAGAACTGCTGCTTGTGAAGGACATAAAAGAATTACAATTTGTTGTACGTGGCATCCGAGGAGATGTTCACCGTTCACATAGACATGCAGTAGCAAACAATCAGTTCACGTCTAATTATGATGAAAATATAGATGAGTCTTACATTATGTACCTCGATATTATATTCTTTGATTTCGTATTTATGTCTGTGGACAATTTTGATGTAATGAGCAACAAAATGATTCACATATAGATTATATATTAGAAGTCGATTTTGCATATCCAGAATGTTCACATCAACTCTCTCTGTCCCATCATTATGTCCAGAGAAAACTGTAGCACCACCTAAACTCAAGGAGCAAGGATTTGCAAAGCAACTGATGTCTATGGTAAGCAGTAAGATAAATATTGTGATTCACTGCAGAAATCTAAAGCAGTGCCTGAACGGTAATCTTACTCTAAGTAATCATTTTCTATTATGGATATTACCATTATGTTATGCTCTGTGGAAGAAACTGCACATCCAAATTAATCCTGATAAACTTAGGAATGGAAACAACGATTCCGAACAAAAAAAAAAAAAAAATTCTTCTAGCTTGTGATTAAAAATACTTTTGGCAGTACGATACAAAATGTGTGAAAAGTGAGTGAAGTGAAGCTAGTAACTAGTTGTACGGGTAGATACAGACCTTCTGCGTCGATTGAAAAACCGTATTTCAAGCGTAATGTCCTATTTAATAAAAATTTGGTCGCAGCTGAATGAAGTAGACTTAACAGTGTTTCCCATAAACCTATAACTGTAGGAATGGCTATTATAGATATTTCTAAGACACTACTTGTTGATTTTCATTACGGACAAATGTTAAAAGAGTCTGATCCAAAAATTGTTAAAATAGTTTACATACACATCAGCTTACCCAGATAATGACAGTTAAAACACCTCATGTGTCAATAGAAAGAAAGTGGATTTATTGCAAGATGAGATTTTAGGAGAAGTTATTACAGACTTGTGAAAGTGAGAAGGAAAACGTATGCTGTCTAAACTAATGTAAACACAAAACGCATACAGTGAAATTTGTGGAACTCCCATCAGCAAAATAATCTGTATTCATGTTTATCGGGAGTGTGAGATGAGTGATCTGTCATATGTATGCCTTCCCAAGCTGCATATAGTTTCAGCTATAATACACCAAATGATAGCATTCACGCCCAAATATGATAAGCGTCTCGTATGAGTTGATAAAGCGGGCACTGATATGTGGGTCAATGCTGCAAGCACAACAGATGATTCCGCATGAACCGACTGTAATTTTAAGCTTTATGTTTTAAACTGTGTACTGGGACTGTAATCTCTAAGTTGCAACAGAATTAGGAAACACCAATTTAATCATTATATTGTTACACGGAACTGAGGTTGTAATTCGTGTGGAGAAGATGTAAAATGGGAATGTGAGATAGATGTTTCAGGTATAGGAAATATGTAAACTGAAAACATAGCGTGTATCTTGCATAGGATGTCTACGTATTATGCAAACTGATTTTGTTTTTAGTATGTGTTATATACAAGTAAAGTTCCATAATACATTGACCTCATAGTCTCAGTGTTTTTTCCTTGCTATCGAGACCTGTCACGCCACATTTAAACTTCCATAAGAGAACTAATATTCCATCTGCTTCTTGTACTGCCTCCTATATCACATAAGAGTTTTCAGAGTAAGGACTTGACTGCATGGGGTCAAGCAAAGTAGATGCACTGCTAGACTTACAGCATTCTACACTCCTGGAAATGGAAAAAAGAACACATTGACACCGGTGTGTCAGACCCACCATACTTGCTCCGGACACTGCGAGAGGGCTGTACAAGAAATGATCACACGCACGGCACAGCGGACACACCAGGAACCGCGGTGTTGGCCGTCGAATGGCGCACGCTGCGCAGCATTTGTGCACCGCCGCCGTCAGTGTCAGCCAGTTTGCCGTGGAATACGGAGCTCCATCGCAGTCTTTAACACTGGTAGCATGCTGCGACAGCGTGGACGTGAACCGTATGTGCAGTTGACGGACTTTGAGCGAGGGCGTATAGTGGGCATGCGGGAGGCCGGGTGGACGTACCGCCGAATTGCTCAACACGTGGGGCGTGAGGTCTCCACAGTACATCGATGTTGTCGCCAGTGGTCGGCGGAAGGTGCACGTGCCCGTCGACCTGGGACCGGACCGCAGCGACGCACGGATGCACGCCAAGACCGTAGGATCCTACGCAGTGCCGTAGGGGACCGCACCGCCACTTCCCAGCAAATTAGGGACACTGTTGCTCCTGGGGTATCGGCGAGGACCATTCGCAACCGTCTCCATGAAGCTGGGCTACGGTCCCGCACACCGTTAGGCCGTCTTCCGCTCACGCCCCAACATCGTGCAGCCCGCCTCCAGTGGTGTCGCGACAGGCGTGAATGGAGGGACGAATGGAGACGTGTCGTCTTCAGCGATGAGAGTCGCTTCTGCCTTGGTGCCAATGATGGTCGTATGCGTGTTTGGCGCCGTGCAGGTGAGCGCCACAATCAGGACTGCATACGACCGAGGCACACAGGGCCAACACCCGGCATCATGGTGTGGGGAGCGATCTCCTACACTGGCCGTACACCACTGGTGATCGTCGAGGGGACACTGAATAGTGCACGGTACATCCAAACCGTCATCGAACCCATCGTTCTACCATTCCTAGACCGGCAAGGGAACTTGCTGTTCCAACAGGACAATGCACGTCCGCATGTATCCCGTGCCACTCAACGTGCTCTAGAAGGTGTAAGTCAACTACCCTGGCCAGCAAGATCTCTGGATCTATCCCCCATTGAGCATGTTTGGGACTGGATGAAGCGTCGTCTCACGCGGTCTGCACGTCCAGCACGAACGCTGGTCCAACTTAGGCGCCAGGTGGAAATGGCATGGTAAGCCGTTCCACAGGACTACATCCTGCATCTCTACGATCGTCTCCATGGGAGAATAGCAGCCTGCATTGCTGCGAAAGGTGGATATACACTGTACTAGTGCCGACATTGTGCATACTCTGTTGCCTGTGTCTATGTGCCTGTGGTTCTGTCAGTGTGATCATGTGATGTATCTGACCCCAGGAATGTGTCAATAAAGTTTCCCCTTCCTGGGACAATGAATTCACGGTGTTCTTATTTCAATTTCCAGGAGTGTAGATTAATTGCTTCTATGGGGTCGAGCTCCGACTTGCATGAACCACATCATGTCGAAATCAGCGTCACTTGGGATAATGGGGATGAAATCCAAAACTTTCACCTAATGCACAGTAGTGACCGTGCCACCAAGGAATGTCGCACCGATTATTCCGTGACTGAAAATTGCACACCACACAGTCACCCGTTCAGGGAGAAAAGGCTTCTCGATCGCTAAGTGCGAATTTCCCCCAAATGCGACAGTTTTGCTTATTGACGAACCATCTGAAAGAAAGTGGGCTTCGTCGATAAACCAAATTATACTAATTCCCATCCAGCCCCACGTCCAACCGTGCAGTTTGAATGTCCTAAGGCAAACGGGTCAGAAGTTATGACGATTTTATTTCATATATTTCAATAATTGTCACCCTATACATGCATCGGTGTCGCTCTACGTTGCATATAAGCTGCAGCGGGGCCCGCAAACGGACAGTTTTAGATCCTCATTATTTTTATGATGCAGCTACAACAGATTTTGATGCCGGTTCGATCCGGGGTAACGTTCTTTAAATACTCTAACGAAGAAAAAAAGACGCTACCAAGAAGGAGTTGTGCGAGATTAACCAAAATTGGTAGGCGTGTTTATACATATGAAATATGACGACTGTTCAAATTTGACACCGGTAGCTTAAGAGTGGCGCTAGTAGCGCCATTATGAGGATTGCTTTACACATGTGCTGTAACGGTCGTGTGCATTAATTACCTTCGAGATTAGACATAATTCGTCGACGTTAGTCAAGAATGCCTGTAAGACGTCGAAGACACCATTATCAGCAGCACACTGAATTTGAACGAAGTCATGTAAATAGGGCTATAAGAATCTGGATGTCCTTTCAGTGACACTGCAGAAAGACTTGGCAGGAGTGTAGCCACTGTAAATGATTGCTAGCTGCGGTTGCCACGGCAGTGCTCCTTCTGAACATCTGCAGCCCAGTCTTTATGCGACCAAATCTTCCCGCGTCCACTGCAAGACGCCAGGGCTGTAGACGGCCACGTGTCACCACCGAGAGGGAAGATCATCGTTTTCGGCGTACTGCTGTGGTGCGTTGTTTTGCTTCTGCAGCAGCAATTCGAGCAGCAGTATCACCACAAGACACAACAAACTGTTACTAACCGGTTACTTCAACGACAGCTCCAAGCCAAATGCCCCATAGTGTGCATTCCATTGGCTCCAAAGCACTGCCATTTGCGACTTGGGTCAAGTGACAGTTCACTGGAGGCCTGATTGGAGGTCTGTTGTGTTTTCTGACTCGGTGTCAGTGACTGCCTTGTATTAGAAGGAGACAAGGTGACCGCCTGCAACCAACCTGTCTGCGTGCCAGGTGCACTGGATCTACCCCTGGAGCTACACTCCTGGACATTGAAATAAGAACACCGTGAATTCATTGTCCCAGGAAGGGGAAACTTTATTGACACATTCCTGGGGTCAGATACATCACATGATCACACTGACAGAACCACAGGCACATAGACACAGGCAACAGAGTATGCACAATGTCGGCACTAGTACAGTGTATATCCACCTTTCGCAGCAATGCAGGCTGCTATTCTCCCATGGAGACGATCGTAGAGATGCAGGATGTAGTCCTGTGGAACGGCTTACCATGCCATTTCCACCTGGCGCCTCAGCTGGACCAGCGTTCGTGCTGGACGTGCAGACCGCGTGAGACGACGCTTCATCCAGTCCCAAACATGCTCAATGGGGGACAGATCCGGAGATCTTGCTGGCCAGGGTAGTTGACGTACACCTTCTGGAGCACGTTGTGTGGCACGGGATACATGCGGACGTGCATTGTCCTGTTGGAACAGCAAGTTCCCTTGCCGGTCTAGGAATGGTAGAACGATGGGTTCGATGACGGTTTGGATGTACCGTGCACTATTCAGTGTCCCCTCGACGATCACCAGTGGTGTACGGCCAGTGTAGGAGATCGCTCTCCACACCATGATGCCGGGTGTTGGCCCTGTGTGCCTCGGTCGTATGCAGTCCTGATTGTGGCGCTCACCTGCACGGCGCCAAACACGCATACGACCATCATTGGCACCAAGGCAGAAGCGACTCTCATCGCTGAAGACGACACGTCTCCATTCGTCCCTCCATTCACGCCTGTCGCGACACCACTGGAGGCGGGCTGCACGATGTTGGGGCGTGAGCGGAAGACGGCCTAACGGTGTGCGGGACCGTAGCCCAGCTTCATGGAGACGGTTGCGAATGGTCCTCGCCGATACCCCAGGAGCAACAGTGTCCCTAATTTGCTGGGAAGTGGCGGTGCGGTCCCCTACGGCACTGCGTAGGATCCTACGGTCTTGGCGTGCATCCGTGCGTCGCTGCGGTCCGGTCCCAGGTCGACGGGCACGTGCACCTTCCGCCGACCACTGGCGACAACATCGATGTACTGTGGAGACCTCACGCCCCACGTGTTGAGCAATTCGGCGGTACGTCCACCCGGCCTCCCGCATGCCCACTATACGCCCTCGCTCAAAGTCCGTCAACTGCACATACGGTTCACGTCCACTCTGTCGCGGCATGCTACCAGTGTTAAAGACTGCGATGGAGTTCCGTATGCCACGGCAAACTGGCTGACACTGACGGCGGCGGTGCACAAATGCTGCGCAGCTAGCGCCATTCGACGGCCAACACCGCGGTTCCTGGTGTGCCCGCTGTGCCGTGCGTGTGATCATTGCTTGTACAGCCCTCTCGCAGTGTCCGGAGCAAGTATGGTGGGTCTGACACACCGGTGTCAATGTGTTCTTTTTTCCATTTCCAGGAGTGTATGTTCGGGTTGCGGTTTACTGTAACAGCAGGAGCACTCTTGAGGCTATCCCACGCACCCCGACTGTAGATCTGGACGCCATTCTGGTGAATCACCTGTTGCGCTACAACTATGTACGGGTTACGGTTTAGTGTAACAGCAGTAGCTCTCTTGAGGCTATCCCACGCACCCCGACTGTAGATCTGGACGCCATTCTGGTGAATCACCTGTTGCGCTACCATTTATGAACTACAGTTAAGGGGATGTATCCCAACAGGATAACGTTCGCCTTCACGGATATACAGTACACAGCTCTCCGAAATAGATAATGCGAAACAGGTTTTGAAGGTTAAACACTTTTCCACCTTCCACCGCTTCCAGTGATAGAATAAATGCGCTTTTAGTTCGTAATTCACTTGCAATACACCACTAATTAACTTCGGGAGATGATTTACGCAGTGTCTTCCAGAAGTCCCATCCCTCGTCCACATCGTAAGAGAGGGGTAACGTTATGAAATAGGGAATTGCCTGTAAGGGCCAAGGACTTTGGGACTGTGTATGTGCCAAGAGACCTCTATGGTACCTGTGAAGGCCCTACACGAAATCCCGTTATTGACAGCCAGCGGGGCTCTGGTAAAACTACGATAGACCCTGCAAGCAATTAGTGAATAATCCATTCCTTTCGACAGTCAAACGAGCCTCAGATCAAAAACCACACCGGAAGTGACAAAACCTTTGAAGGGGTATGACAGCCAAGATGGTCCCAATCAAGGACAGATTTGTCCGGATATATATAAAAGAATTGAGACTGTTAATGTTGTATCCCTAGAGAAGAATGCAATTATCCAGAATGTCACACGGATAATGACAAAAGGGAACATACCGATTACGGGACTACGCAAAGTGGGAAAGAAAGGGAATTGTAGTAAGGGGTTGGAGAAAGATGTGACGGTTAGGAAGAGACAGAAGAAAAATTGGTGTCACAACAGTAGCTACAGAAATGTCAAACTAAGTACGTATTGTGGAAAGTGTAAGTGACAGAACAATTAAATGTAAGATAATGATGGAAAAAATATTCTTGATGCAGTCTAAGTAAAATGATGGAAAAAAATTTTCTTGATGTGGTCAAAGTTTATGCTCATAAAGAAAGGTGCAAAACAGACGAGAATGAAGAACTTATCACTAAACCGGAAGATGCTGTAACATCCAACAAAACTGTGATTATAGGAGACTTAAACGCTACAGCTAAGAATGATTGAAAAGGATATGAAACAGTCGTAGGAAGCCATATATATGATAACAATAGTGAGAAAGGTGAGCTATTACTGGACACATGTCAGAGAAATAAATGGATGATATAAGAAAAGATATAGTAACAATTTTACCAGATGCAGTTGGACTTTGGAACAGAAAAACATAGCAGAGTATATAATAATAACTAAAGAAATCAGAAAACGCCAGACAGAAGTGAAAGTGATACCAAATATTACCTCTATCGATCCCACAGACTATTGGTAGGGACACTGAAATTTAGAAAAGGTGCATATGGAGGGGGGGGGGGGGGGAGGAGGCAGGCTAAATCAAGTGCTGGCAAATGAAAGATACAGAAACTCAGGAGATATACAGGGCGAAGCTTAAGACACCACTTCATACAGATGAGAGGACGGATGTGGAGGAAGAATGAGGGCGATTCAAACAGGCCCTAGTCAAGATAGCGGAAGAAACATGTGAAAGCACATCAATAACAGTTGGGTACAAAGACACTCTATGGTGGAAAGACAGAGTAGGAAAAGCTGTCAAGAAGAAGAATAATGCATAGAGAGAATAGTTCAATTACAGAACAGATACGGCTAAGCAGAGCAGTAAGCGAAATCATAGCACATGATAAGAAGACGTCTCAGAAAAAAACTAGCAAAAGAAACAGAAGAGAGTTTTAAGTATGATAAGCAGTTATTGTACCACACATTTAGTAACAGAAATAACAAAAAATGGTTCAAATGGCTCTGAGCACTATGGGACTTAACATCTTAGGTCATCAGTCCCCTAGAACTTAGAACTACTTAAACCTAACTAACCTAAGGACATCACACAACACCCAGCCATCACGAGGCAGAGAAAATCCCTGACCCCGCCGGGAATCGAACCCGGGAACCCGGGCGTGGGAAGCGAGAACGCTACCGCACGACCACGAGATGCAGGCACAGAAATAACAGAAAGAAGCGGACAGTAAATAATTCAAAGTCATCAACAAATAGCGAAAACCCATGCGGGTGGAAGAAGAAGTTTTGAAAGTATGGAAAAATTACTTCCTAAATCTATACGAAACAAATAGACGTGATGAGAGGGAACAAAGAAATAAAACTATCACAGAGAAAATAGAAAGAGAAGACATGTAGATGTTGGGTGTAGAGAAAACTGTGTTACAAATCTGAAATGGAAAATCTCCCGGAGTGGGCAACATCATTGTGGAAATCAACACAGTGACAGGACATAAGGGAACTCCGTAGCTGTGTAGAATAATGAGAATAGTGTGGACATATGGAAAGATTTCTCATGATTGCGCGAAGGCAATTATTGCATCTACACTTAAGTATGGTAATAAGGTGCTCTGTTTGAATTACAAAGAACTAACACTGCTGTGTCACTGCATGAAGTTTTATGAAAAGAAATTGCAAGCATAATCAGGAATAAGATAAAAACATAATTAAGTAAGAACAACAAGGATTTCCCCAGGAAGCCATATTACAACCAGATACGTTGTAGGAAGGAAAAGGGAATTTGCAAAAGACATCTTAATAGCACTAACAGATATAAAACAAAGTCTTATAACACTGTTAGAAGGGCACAGATATGGCAAAGTCAGACGAGACTAGAAATGTCAAAAGAATTAGATACATCTGCAACAAATGTCTAAATTGTGTTATAACAGACAGAAAAAAAATCAGAATGGTTTAGAACAAACACGGGGATTTGGCCAAATGTGTCACCCGTCATATTTAATATAATCATGGACAACGCTATAACTAAAGAACGCCCAGGATCAGCAGCACATGACATCAAAATCACAGCATATGAAGACGATGTAATGAACAGAAGTTGGAAGAACAGCTAAATACCTGGCAGAGAAGTAGGTATGGAAATAAGCTTAACAAAAAGCGACTTGATGAAAGATGTAGGCTGTAACGGAAAAAAATTATTTTAATTGAAATGTTATTGAATAAGTATAAGCTTTCGAGTGTCTAGTAAGTCAAGTAATCGAGAAAGGAATAGTCGCAGAGAGTAAAATACCGTTCAAAATTGTACACTACTGGCTATTAAAATTGCTACACCAAGACGAAATCCAGATTATCAACGGGTATTCATTGGACAAATATACTAGAACTGACATGTGATTATATTTTCACGCAATTTGGGTGCACAGATCAACCCAGAACAACCACCTCTGGCCGTAATAACGGCATTGATACGCGTGGGCATTGAGTCAAACAGAGCTTGGATGGCGTGTACAGGTACAACTGCCCATGCAGCTTCAACACGATACCACAGTTCATCAAGAGTAGTGACTATCGTATTGTGACGAGCCAGTTGCTCGGCCACCAGTGACCAGACGTTTTCAATTCAGTACCCAGAACAACCACCTCTGGCCGTAATAACGGCATTGATACGCGTGGGCATTGAGTCAAACAGATGGCGTGTACAGGTACAACTGCCCATGCAGCTTCAACACGATACCACAGTTCATCAAGAGTAGTGACTGTCGTATTGTGACGAGCCAGTTGCTCGGCCACCGGTGACCAGACGTTTTCAATTGGTGAGAGATCTGGAGAATGTGCTGGCCTGGGCAGCAGTCGAACATTTTCTGTATTCAGAAAGGCCCGTACAGGACATGCAACATGCGGTCGTGCATTATCCTGCTGAAATGTAGGATTTCGCAGGGATCGAATGAAGGGTAGAGCCAAAGGGTAGAGCCACGGCTCGTAACACATCTGAAATGTAACGTCCACTGTTCGAAGTGCCGTCAATGCGAACAAGAGGTAACCAATGGCACCCCATACCATCACGCCGGTTAATACGCCAGTATGGCGATGACGAATACACGCTTCCAATGTGCGTTCACCGCGATGTCGCCAAACATGGGTGCGACCATCATGATGCTGTAAACAGAACCTGGATTCATCTGAAAAAAATGACGTTTTGCCATTCGTGCACTCAGGTCCGTCGTTGAGTAGATCATCGCAGGCGCTCCTGTCTGTGATGCAGCGTCAAGGGTAACCGCAGCCATGGTCTCCGAGCTGATAGTCGATGCTGCTGCAAACATTGCAAACATCGTTGAACTATTCGTGCAGATGGTTGTTGTCTTGCAAACGTCCCCATGTGTTGACTCAGGGATCGAGACGTGGCTGTACGATCCGTTACAGCCATGCGGATAAGATGCCTGTCATCTCGAGTGCCAGTGATACGAAGCCGTTGGGATCTAACACTGCGTCCGTATTACCCTCCTCAACCCACCAATTCCATATTCTGCTAACAGTCATTGGAT
Source organism: Schistocerca serialis cubense (assembly GCF_023864345.2). Taxonomy (NCBI): domain Eukaryota; kingdom Metazoa; phylum Arthropoda; class Insecta; order Orthoptera; family Acrididae; genus Schistocerca; species Schistocerca serialis. Next base: position 4,172,171 of record NW_026048455.1, on the reverse strand, counting down.
CTCGACCAACGCGAACAGCAATGTCGCGATACGATAAACAGCAATCACGATAGGCTACAATCCGACCTTTATCAAAGTCGGAAACGTGATGGTACGCATTTCTCCTCCTTATGTGAGGCATCGCAACAAAGTTTGAGCAGGCAACGCCGGTCAACTGCTGTTTGTGTATGAGAAATCAGTTGGAAACTTTCCCCATGTCAGCACGTTGTAGGTGTCGCCACCGGCGCCAAATTTGTGTGAATGCTCTGAAAAGCTAATCATTAGCATATCACAGTATCTTCTTCCTGTCGGTAAATTTCGTGTCTGTAGCACGTCAACTTCGTGGTGTGGCAATTTTAATGGCCAGTAGTGTATTAATGTGTGCTGTACACACTTCGAAATTGGAAGCCTACCAAAGCAAAGACATCATATAATAGCCATATTATATGCCACTTTTGACCTATGGATTAGAATGCTGCGTTTGAACAAAGAAATCTGTGCAGAATATCAGCAATACAGTTAGTCTTTCTACGACACATCCTGGGTAAGACGAGAAGAGGCAGGATAAGGAATGGAACAATACCAAACACCCTTCAGATTAATCCCCTAAAGGAAACTGTGGCGACAATTAGGCTTAAAACGTTTGGCAATGACAAAGGAATGGGACAAGACAGACTTCCAAGAACAGCCGTAGTATTGACAGAACCTGGATGAAGACCAACAGGACGACCATGAGAAGTGAAAGACGATGTGAACTGAAGAGGACTACAGTGGGATGAGATATTTAATGATAGCTAGACTGTGGGAGAAAAGAGAAGCTGAGAGGGGGCTCTGTGGGCGACCGGAATATGTAGAAACGCTTCAGGAAGAAGAAGAATATGATGATGATGATTTACGCGGTTTTAGGATGTACTGTGCTGATAATTTAATGAGGTGTTCCTGATTACTTTTAACTGAGCGCAGGGCATACGACGCTGTGTTGGTGTATTTTATAAGATTTCCACCACACTTAGATGAAATTTTGTTTTTTATCGGTACGTGAAATACTTGATAATGGCCCAGTTCCGAAATATCTAAAACGAAAAAGAATAAATCATGATAAAATTCAATGCTGATTGTTGTAAAACCGTTTTATTCTTCAAAATGTTTGCTGCTTCTTTGAGTCCCAGCATAAGAAAACTAATGAGAACAGTATTGTCTCCCTAAGACAAATTTAGTGATGTAGCTATCCGCGTGCTTCTTACAGTGAGCCGGCCGTTGTGGCCGAGTGGTTCTAGGTGCTACAGTCCGGAACCGCGCGCCTGCTACGGTCGCAGGTTCGAATGGTGCCTCGGGCATGGATGTGTGTGCTGTCCTTGGGTTAGTTAGGTTTAAGTACTTCTAAGTCTAGGGAACTGATGACCTCGGATGTTCAGTCCCATAGTGCTCAGAGCCATTTGAACCATATTTTTTTTCTTACAGTGAAATTCGTAGACGATAACACGGCATTGTGATAAATCGCTTCTTCGATATTTTGTGAGCGGCCCCTCATCCCGTTAGACTTCATGAGTTACTGACGATTACTGCCGTTGAACACTCAAACAGAGTACACAAAAAATTAATGCAACTTACAATATGACCGAAGCCTGCCAAAATCGTCTTCCTGTCAGATTTCATTTTTATGAATGACTGAACCTCCTGACGGTGGCGTAAATAGCAGACACGGAGTTGTCAAATACACGTGTTCTGTCGACAAAGTAACACCCGGTTACTGAAAGTTCAGTTATAAGAGAGATATACACCGCTGAGCCCATTAAAGAGACGATACGCTAAACATACAGCTCATGCTAGCAAGGCGCTGGAGAAGGAATCATACCAGGAAAAGTTCTTGAAGATTCTCGGAGTACTGAGTGATAAAGCAAGCGGCCACGGCCATGAATGAGATATCACGACATGCAGACGAATATAGATTGCTAGGAAAGCACGCACAACCTACCAGCCAAGGTTTTCCGACCTGTGTTGAATTGTTCAGTCCCGACTGCAGACCCATCTGTACATGCTGCTACGAAACACTAGACTCCACAAGCGAACTCTGATAAATAGAGAACCGGAGTTTTATTAGCCAACAAAAACTTATTTCTTTCCAGATCCTTTTACAAACCAGAAATCGAATGACTAACATCATACTCTCTATGAAATGTAGCGCTGTCCGTTAACAATGCCTGTTTCAAGCTGTCAAATTCAAACATTCTCAAGCATGAAACTAGTTTTCACAGCCATAAATAGCTTTCCTTATGAAACGGGCAGTGTTTGTATTTCTTGTACAGAAAATACTGTTATACATGGTTCAGTCACATTAACGAGACCTCCGCTTATGTGCGAATTTAGATTGCAATGTCTAGTCACGGAAGACAGGTGACAATGTTAGCGGTGGAAGATGTAGAAAGCATATAGGGAGATACGAAAACACTGCAGTCGTTGTCGTACTGTAGAAACAAAGGGATTTATCTGACTTCTAAAGGGGCCAAAATATTGGCTTTCGAGCCAAGAGGGAAATACGAGGGTTGCCCAGAAAGTAAGTTCCGACCGGTCGCTAAATGGAAACCACAGTGAAAATCAGAAACATTTTATTAGCAAGAGTTAGCTACACTTTCCAGATGATACCCTACATAGTCGCCGTCGCCGCTCCGACTTAGACATTTGTCAGTGCGTTATACCAAATTTTTAACGTCATAGAAGGCAGCCGCCTGTGATTTCCGATAATATTCTACGCTGGTCTATAGCACGTAGGCTGCGTCCAAGTGTTGCCTTCGTATCCAGCGTTTCATGTGAACGGAGATTATACTCAGGATGAGCCAATTAGGACTGTGTTGTGGGTGATCGAACACTTCCCATCGAAAAGGAAAGGCTGCAGGAGCGTCTTTACGGCCCCTACAGAGTGCGGCTGAGAATTGCCATGAAGAAGGAAGTGCGTGTCAGTTGTGTTAGATGGGCTGCATTCATTAAGGCGAAGCCTCTCAGGGGCCCTCCTACTTGGCGGGAGACATCGTTGTCCTAGGCACCTTAACTCGCTCACGGTGCGCTCACAACTGAACATAGCGTCTTGATGCGATCGACGGGCATACTAGAGACACTTCCCAACACATCTGTGCAAAGTTTCATCGGGTTTCCACTGTCGTGTCCATTTCGCGATCGATCGGAACCTACTTTCTGGACAACCCTCTAATTCGGGAATGGCTAAGTTTGTAAACTGTTCACGTGTCGCTGTGGTAAGACATGTAGTGCATGGCAAAATTCCGCTATCCAAAACCGATGGCGATGCAAATGTGGTGCACCAGGGGTCATAGATGAAAGGGATGAACTACTGCTGCAGAGATGTGTTCGGGTGAATAGACTGCAATTGTTGAATAACTGTCCACCCAGATGAACCTAAGAACAGCGACCGTAGCTGCGTATGGGCCTCCACATCGCCCATGCTGACTGCTGTTCGTCGGTGACGAAGGCTGATACCTAAACTGGACGTCTACTGAGTTGCGCCAGCTGACCTTTTCAGAGGAATCACGTTATATGCTCCATCGGCCTGGTGGCCGCTGATGTGTACGGCGTGAAACATCGGAAAGCAAACGTCCTTCATCAATCGTGGAAGGGACAAGGTCGGAGGAGGGAACGTTATTGTCTCGGAATGTTTTCGTGGCCTTCCCAGGCTGAAGGCACAGTAGATAAGCACAAGTATGCATCTACCCTTCTGCACCATGTCCACCCCTATATGCAGTTTGTACTTTGCTCAGCCATTTATATCTACTAGCAAGCCAAAGCAACGTCTCACACAGCTCGTAGTATAAGTGCGTGGTTCGAAGATTGCCAGAATGAGTTTACTGTTCTCCCCTAGCTATCAGATTCTCCGGGTTTAAACCCGGTCGAGAATCTGCGGAACCACCTCGATCGGGTCCGCGGTGCAAAAGTGGTTATTCGTGTTTTTGACAGGTGCTCACATTTATCTACATCTACATCGATACTCCGCAAGCCACCCAACGGTGTGTGGCGGAGGGCACTTTACGTGCCACTGTCATTACCTCCCTTTCCTGTTCCAGTCGCGTATGGTTCGCGGGAAGAACGACTGTCTGAAAGCCTCCGTGCACGCTCTAATCTCTCTAAGTTTACATTCGTGATCTCCTCGGGAGGTATAAGTAGGGGGAAGCAATATATTCGATACCTCATCCAGAAACGCACCCTCTCGAATCCTGGCGAGCAAGCTACACCGCGATGCAGAGCGCCTCTCTTGCAGAGTCTGCCACTTGAGTTTATTAAACATCTCCGTAACGCTATCACGGTTACCAAATAACCCTGTGACGATACGCGCCGCTCTTCTTTGGATCTTCTCCATCTCCTCCGTCAGACCGATATGGTACGGATCCCACACTGATGAGTAATACTCAAGTATAGGTCGAACGAGTGTTTTGTAAGCCACCTCCTTTGTTGATGGACTACATTTTCTAAGCACTCTCCCAATGAATCTCAACCTGGTACCCGCCTTACCAACAATTAATTTTATATGATCATTCCACTTCAAATCGTTCCGCACGCATACTCCCAGATATTTTACAGAAGTAACTGCTACCAGTGTTTGTTCCGCTATCATATAATCATACAATAAAGGATCCTTCTTTCTATGTATTCGCAATACATTACATTTGTCTATGTTAATGGTCAGTTGCCACTCCCTGCACCAAGTGCCTATCCGCTGCAGATCTTCCTGCATTTCGCTACAATTTTCTAATGCTGCAACTTCTCTGTATACTACAGCATCATCCGCGAAAAGCCGCATGGAACTTCCGACACTATCTACTAGGTCATTTATATATATTGTGAAAAGCAATGGTCCCATAACACTCCCCTGTGGCACGCCAGAGGTTACTTTAACGTCTGTAGACGTCTCTCCATTGATAACAACATGCTGTGTTCTGTTTGCTAAAAACTCTTCAATCCAGCCACACAGCTGGTCTGATTTTCCGTAGGCTCTTACTTTATTTATCAGGCGACAGTGCGGAACTCTATCGAACGCCTTCCGGAAGTCAAGGAAAATAGCATCTACCTGGGAGCCTGTATCTAATGTTTTCTGGGTCTCGAACAAATAAAGCGAGTTGGGTCTCACACGATCGCTGTTTCCGGAATCCATGTTGATTCCTACATAGTAGATTCTGGGTTTCCAGAAATGACATGGTACGCGAGCAAAAAACATGTTCTAAAATTCTACAAGAGATCGACGTCAGAGATATAGGTCTATAGTTTTGCGCATCTGCTCGACGACCCTTCTTGAAGACTGGGACTATCTGTGCTCTTTTGCAATCATTTGGAACCCTCCGTTCCTCTAGAGACTAGCGGTACACGGCTGTTAGAAGGGGGGCAAGTTCTTTCGCGTACTCTGTGTAGAATCGAATTGGTATCCCGTCAGGTCCAGTGGACTTTCCTCTATTGAGTGATTCCAGTTGCTTTTCTATTCCTTGGACACTTATTTCGATGTCAGCCATTTTTTCGTTTGTGCGAGGATTTAGAGAAGGAACTGCAGTACGGTCTTCCTCTGTGAAACAGCTTTGGAAAAAGGTGTTTAGTATTTCAGCTTTACGCGTGTCATCCTCTGTTTCAATGCCATCATCATCCCGGAGTGTCTGGATATGCTGTTTCGAGCCACTTACTGATTTAACGTAAGACCAGAACTTCCTAGGATTTTCTGTCAAGTCGGTACATAGAATTTTACTTTCGAATTCAATGAACGCTTCACGCATAGCCCTCCTTACGCTAACTTTGACATCGTTTAGCTTCTGTTTGTCTGAGAGGTTTTGGCTGCGTTTAAACTTGGAGTGGAGCTCTCTTTGCTTTCGAAGTAGTTTCCTAGCTTTGTTGTTGTACCACGGTGGGTTTTTCCCGTCCCTCACAGTTTTACTTGGCACGTTCCTGTCTAAAACGCATTTTACGATTGCCTTGAACTTTTTCCATAAACACTCAACATTGTCAATGTTGGAACAGAAATTTTCGTTTTGATCTGTTAGGTAGTCTGAAATCTGCCTTCTATTACTCTTGCTAAACAGATAAACCTTCCTCCCTTTTTTTATATTCCTATTAACTTCCATATTCAGGGATGCTGCAACGGCCTTATGATCACTGATTCCCTGTTCTGTACATACAGAGTCGAAAAGTTCGGGTCTGTTTGTTATCAGTAGGTCCAAGATGTTATCTCCACGAGTCGGTTCTCTGTTTAATTGCTCGAGGTAATGTTCGGATAGTGCACTTAGTATAATGTCACTCGATGCTCTGTCCCTACCACCCGTCCTAAACATCTGAGTGTCCCAGTCTATATCTGGTAAATTGAAATCTCCACCTAAGACTATAACATGCTGAGAAAATTTATGTGAAATGTATTCCAAATTTTCTCTCAGTTGTTCTGCCACTAATGCTGCTGAGTCGGGAGGTCGGTAAAAGGAGCCAATTATTAACCTAGTTCGGTTGTTTAGTGTAACCTCCACCCATAATAATTCACAGGTACTATCCACTTCTACTTCACTACAGGATAAACTACTACTAACAGCGACGAACACTCCACCACTGGTTGCATGCAATCTATCCTTTCTAAACACCGTCTGTACCTTTGTAAAAATTTCGGCAGAATTTATCTCTGGCTTCAGCCAGCTTTCTGTACCTATAACGATTTCAGCTTCGGTGCTTTCTATCGGCGCTTGAAGTTCCGGTACTTTACCAACGCAGCTTCGACAGTTGACAATTACAATACCGATTGCTGCTTGGTCCCCGCATGTCCTGACATTGCCCCGCACCCGTTGAGGCTGTTGCCCTTTATGTACTTGCCCAAGGCCATGTAACCTAAAAAACCGCCCAGCCCACGCCACACAACCCCTGCTACCCGTGTAGCCGCTTGTTGCGTGTAGTGGACTCCTGACCTATCCAGCGGAACCCGAAACCCCACCACCCTATGGCGCAAGTCGAGGAATCTGCAGCCCACTCGGTCGCAGAACCGCCTCAGCCTCTGATTCAGACCATCCACTCGGCTCTGTACCAAAGGTCCGCAGTCATTCCTGTCGACGATGCTGCAGATGGTGAGCTCTGCTTTCATCCCGCTAGCGAGACTGGCAGTCTTCACCAAATCAGATAGCCGCCGGAAGCCAGAGAGGATTTCCTCCGATCCATAGCGACACACATCATTGGTGCTGACATGAGCGACCACCTGCAGATGGGTGCACCCTGTACCCTTCATGGCATCCGGAAGGACCCTTTCCACATCTGGAATGACTCCCCCCGGTATGCACACGGAGTGCACATTGGTTTTCTTCCCCTCTCTTGCTGCCATTTCCCTAAGGGACCCCATTACGCGCCTGACGTAGGAGCTCCCAACTACCAGTAAGACCACCCTCTGCAACTGCCCGGATCTTGCAGACTGAGGGGCAACCTCTGGAACAGGACAAGCAGCCAAGTCAGGCCGAAGATCAGTATCAGCCTGAGACAGAGCCAGAAACCGGTTCGTCAGACAAACTGGAGAGGCTTTCAGTTCAGCCCTCCGGAATGTCTTTCGCCCCCTGCCACACCTTGAAACAACCTCCCACTCTACCACAGGTGAGGGATCAGCCTCAATGCGGGCAGTATCCCGGGCAACCACAGTCGTAGTCCGATCAGGGGATGCGTGGGACGAACTGGCCGTCCCAGACAAACCCCCATCCGGACCCCCACAGTGATGCCCATTGGCAACAGCCTCAAGCTGTGTGACCGAAGCCAACACTGCCTGAAGCTGGGAGCGAAGGGATGCCAACTCAGCCTGCATCCGAACACAGCAGTTGCAGTCCCTATCCATGCTAAAAACTGTTGTGCAAAGAACGTCTGAACTAATCTACAGAGAGCGCAAACAAATCGACAAAATTTAAACGGTTATTAAAATACAAGATTGTCTAGTAAATGCAGTAATGCTGCTACTTGCGCACTGCTGACACTGCTCGGCGGCGGAAGGAGACTAAGCGAAATTACACTCTTCAGGTACTAAAACGCGATGCTACACTCTAAAATACTATAATATGTGTCTGGACTGTGTACATTTCTCTCAAACAACGCCAGAGGATAGTCGATATTTGCTCAAACTGTTACTAATAATTCTAGATTTTGTATCTTCAAGTACAAGGGTGGTTTGGAAAGTTCTCGGAATCACCACGAGAGGTAAGCGCTAGCTCAACGAGTTCTTCACGTGATGTTGTGGTAAGATCTTACGGGACCAAACTGCTTAAGCCATCGGTCCCTAAGCTTACACACTACTTAATCTAACTTAAACTAACTTACTCTATGGACATCATACACACACCCATGCCCGAGGGAGGACTCGAACTTCCAACGGTGGGAGCCGGGCAGACGGTGACACGACGTCATATTCATTGGATTCTTGCCTGTAGACACGTGTCCCGTGAGTGCTCTTAGAACAGAGATGTGGCGGTGACGTGGTTCTGTTATTATTCCCGCGTATTGGTTTGCGAAGATTGAAAAATCGAGATTTGTTCAGTGATTAAGTACTTGGTAAAGAAAGGTATGAAAGCAAAGGACATTCATACCGATTTCCAGAATACACTGGGGGACTCTGCTCCTTCATATTCAACTGTTGCCAAGTGGAGAAATGAATTTAAATTTCGTCGGGACAGGTTAGATGATGATCCTCACAGTGGTCGGCCAAGATGTGTCGCTACACCAGAAATCATTGCAAAAGTGCGCAAAATATTCATGGAGGATCACCGATTGAAAATGCGTGTAATTTTTCGCTCTTGGTATATCACATTTTAACTGAAGAACTAGAAATGAAAAAAATTATCTTGAAGATGGGTGCCGCTAGTCTTAATGCGCGCCCGCACACATGTGCCATCGCCATGGCAAAATTACACGAACTACGGTATGATTTGTTGCCACACCCACCTTATTCACCAGATTTGATTCCGTCAGACTTCCATCTCTTCCCAAAACTGAAAATTTTTCTTGGTGGCCGAAGATTCACTTCAAACGAAGAACTGATAGCCGGAGTTGACAACTACACACATCAAGAAAAGTTTTGCTTCACCTCGGTTCCGAAAGTTGCGGAACCTGTACAGAAAATTGGAATAGAGATCAACATAAACATCATTTCCGCCCTTTTCATCGCTCATGAAAACCATACATTGCGTGTTATACCATCATACAGTGAGATCTTCAGAGGTGTTGGCCCAGATTGCTGTACACACCTGTACCTCTCATACACAGTAGCACGTCCTCTTGCATCGATTGATGCCTGTATTCGTCGTGGCATACTATCCACAAGTTCTTCAAGGCAATGTTGGTCCAAATTGTCCCTCTCCTCAACAGCGATTCTGCGTAGATCCCTACGGGTGGGTGGTGGGTCACTTCGTCCATAAACAGCCCTTTTTAATCTATTCCAGGCATGTTCAGTAGGGTTCATGTCTGGGGAACACGCTGGCCACTCTAGTCAAGCGACGTCGCTATCCTGAAGGAATTCATTCACAATATGTGCAAGACGAGGGTGCGAATTGTCGTCTATGAAGACGAATGCCTCACCTATATGCTACCGATATGGTTGCACTATCGGTTGGAGGGTGGCATGCACGTATCGTAAAGCCGTTACGTCGCCTTCTATGACCACCAGCGGCGTATGTCGACACCACATAATGCCACCCCAAAGCAAAAGGGAACCTCGATCTTGCTGCACTCTCTGGACAGTGTGTCTAAGACGTTCAGCCTGACCGAGTTGCCTCCAAACACGTCTCCGACGATTGTCTGGTTGAGGGAATATGCGACACTCATCGGTGAAGAGCAATCAATCTTGGGCGGTCTTCATCTACATCTATATCTACATTTATACTCCGCAAGCCACCCAACGGTATGTGGCGGGGGGCACTTTACGTGCCACGTTCATTACCTCCCTTCTCTGTTCCAGTCGGGTATGGTTCGCGGGAAGAACGACTGTCTGAAAGCCTCCGTACGAGCTCGAATCTCTCTAATTTTACGTTCGTGATCTCCTCAGGAGGTATAAATAGGGGGAAGCAATATATTCGATACCTCATCCAGAAACGCACCCTCTCGAAACCTGGCGAGCAAGCTACACCGCGATGCAGAGCGCCTCTCTTGCAGAGCCTGCAACTTGAGTTTGCTAAACATCTCCGTAACGCTATCACGCTTACCAAATAACGCTGTGACGAAACGCGCCGCTCTTCTTTGGATCTTCTCTATCTCCTCCGTCAACCCGATCTGGTACGGATCCCACACTGATGAGCAATACTCAAGCATAGGTCGAACGAGTGTTTTGTAAGCCACCTCCTTTGTTGATGGACTACATTTTCTAAGGACTCTCCCAATGAATCTCAACCTGGTACCCGCCTTACCAACAATTAATTTTATATGATCATTCCACTTCAAATCGTTCCACACCCATACTCCCAGATATTTTACAGAAGTAACTGCTACCAGTGTTTGTTCCGCTATCATATAATCATGCAATAAAGGATCCTTCTTTCTATGTATTCGCAATACATTACATTTGTCTATGTTAATGGTCAGTTGCCACTCCCTGCACCAAGTGCCTATCCGCTGCAGATCTTCCTGCATTTCGCTACAATTTTCTAATGCTGCAACTTCTCTGTATACTACAGCATCATCTGCGAAAAGCCGCATGGAACTTGCGACACTATCTACTAGGTCATTTATATATACTGTGAAAAGCAATGGTCCCATAACACTCCATTCGGCATGTTGTTCAGCCCATCTGTACCGTGGTGCATGGTGTCATGGTTGCAAAGATGGGCTTCGTCATGGACGCCGGGAGTGAAGTTTCGCATCATGCAGCCTATTGCGCGCAGTTTGAATCGTAATACGACGTCCTGTGGCTGCACAAAAAAGCATGGAGGCGTTGCTGTCAGGGTTCCTTCGAGCTATAATACGTAGGTAGCGGTCATCAACTGGGTAGTAGCCCTTTGGCGACCTGACTGAGGCATTCATCGACAATTCCTGTCTCTTTGTATCTCCTCCATGTCCGAACAACATCACTTTTGTTCACTCCGAGGCGCATGGACACTTCTCTTGAAGGGAAACCTTCCTGGCACAAAGTAACAAGGCGGGGGCGTATTTAGTGACATCTCTGAGAAGTCAAAGGGACTGTGTCTGTGATACAATATCTACAGTCAACGTTTATCTTCAGGAGCTGGGAACAAGGGTGGTGCAAAACTTCTTTTGATTCGTGTATTTTGCAGGCCTGGAGGAAACTCATTTTAGAGATGGGATCAAGGCACTGGAAAATCGTTGGACCATATGCATTAATCTACAAGGAGGCTAAATTGAGAAATAAAAAAAATTTCACTGACGTAACTACGAGGGCAGTTCAATAAGTAATGCAACACATTTTTTTCTGAAACAGGGGTTGTTTTATTCAGCATTGAAATACACCAGGTTATTCCCCAATCTTTTAGCTACACAACACTATTTTTCAACGTAATCTCCATTCAATGCTACGGCCTTACGCCACCTTGAAATGAGGGCCTGTATGCCTGCACGGTACCATTCCACTGGTCGATGTCGGAGCCGACGTCGTACTGTATCAATAACTTCTTCATCATCCGCGTAGTGCCTCCCACGGATTGCGTCCTTCATTGGGCCAAACATATGGAAATCCGACGGTGCGAGATCGGGGCTGTAGGGTGCATGAGGAAGAACAGTCCACTGAAGTTTTGTGAGCTCCTCTCGGGTGCGAAGACTTGTGTGAGGTCTTGCGTTGTCATGAAGAAGGAGAAGTTCGTTCTGATTTTTGTGCCTACGAACACGCTGAAGTCGTTTCTTCAATTTCTGAAGAGTAGCACAATACACTTCAGAGTTGATCGTTTGACCATGGGGAAGGACATCGAACAGAATAACCCCTTCAGCGTCCCAGAAGACTGTAACCATGACTTTACCGGCTGAGGGTATGGCTTTAAACTTTTTCTCGGTAGGGGAGTGGGTGTGGCGCCACTCCATTGATTGCCGTTTTGTTTCAGGTTCGAAGTGATGAACCCATGTTTCATCGCCTGTAACAATCTTTGACAAGAAATTGTCACCCTCAGGCACATGACGAGCAAGCAATTCCGCACAGATGGTTCTCCTTTGCTCTTTATGGTGTTCGGTTAGACAACGAGGGACCCAGCGGGAACAAACCTTTGAATATCCCAACTGGTGAACAATTGTGACAGCACTACCAACAGAGATGTCAAGTTGAGCACTGAGTTGTTTGGGTGGTGATCCGTCGATCATCTCGAACGAGTGTGTTCGCACGCTCCGTCATTGCAGGAGTCACAGCTGTGCACGGCCGGCCCGCACGCGGGAGATCAGACAGCCTTGCTTGACCTTCCGGCGATGATGACACACGCTTTGCCCAACGACTCACCGTGCTTTTGTCCACTGACAGATCACCGTAGACATTCTGCAAGCGCCTATGAATATCTGAGATGCCCTGGTTTTCCGCCAAAAGGAACTCGATCACTGCCCGTTGTTTGCAACGCACATCCGTTACAGACGCCATTTTAACAGCTCCGTACAGCGCTGCCACCTGTCGGAATTCAATGAAACTATACGAGACGAAGCGGGAATGTTTGAAAATATTCCACAAGAAATTTCCGGTTTTTTCAACCAAAATTGGCAGAGAAAAAAAATGTGTTGCATTACTTATTGAACTGCCCTCGTATTTTCTCTCTATTCCGTTCCGAGAACTTTTCAAACCACCCTCCTACTATCTTTGAGACAAACACCTAGACTATTAAATCTCGTTATTTTATACTTTTCTTTACTTAAGCTGCAGGGTTTTGAGAAAAGTGCTAATTTCTCAACCAAAAGTTACGTTTGCCATAAGGAATCAAACCTACAAAAGACTTCTACTTGATAGAGGATTTGTGAAGTTACAGAAATTCTTTTACATTATATTTGCCTTTGTCACGTCGCTTGGACACATCACCGATTACTTTTGCTGGTCGTATTAATTGTTAGTATTTATTATATTTTTGGAGCTTACAATCTGGTACGTACAAGATGGATCTAAATAAACTTCTGTTACTTGAGAGCTCCCATGAAAAAGAATGGTCATACAACAAATCTGGTGATAAGTTTGGAACGATGGACGAATGAATCGATTTTCTCCGGACGTGATACGGACTAACCGAGTGAGCTCCCGAGTGATGTGAGGTGGAGCTCAACGGCGCATCAATACTGTTGACTTCAAAGCTCCTATTTCCCACAGAGCAGGGATCACATGCTGGTGAAGCAGATCACAGCAATGTTCATCGTGGTGCCGTGAAGCCGCATCATACAGTGGTGCGTTCACTGCAGAAGAACTTCATGGACTCCCGTTTCGGATACGATCCCCAAGTTCGAAAATGGTGAGTGTTCTCGGTCCCAGCGAGGATAAAGTGTCCTTCAACTCTCAACAGAACAGCAAGTAGTAGCTTCAATCAGAAAATGATAACGTTATTGATATACGGTCCTACGCAGAGTCCAAGTAATATACACTGAAGAGCCAAAGAAACTGTTACACCTGCATAATATTGTCTAGGGCTTCAGCGAGCACGCAGAAGGGCCACAGCACGACCTGCTATGGACTCGACTAATGTCCGAAGTCATGTTGGAGGGAACTGACACCATGAATCCTGCAGGGCTCTCCATAAATTCGTAAGAGTACGAGGGGGTGGAGAACTCTTCTGAACAGCACGTTGCAAGGCATCCCAAGTATGCTCAATAAGGTTTAGTGGCCCGCGGAAGTGTTTAAGCTCAGGAGAGTGTTTATGGAGCCCCTCTGTAGCAATTCCCGACGTGTGGGGTGTCGCATTGTCTTGCTGCAATTGCCCTAGTCCGCCGGAATGCGCAACGGACATGAATGAATGCAGGTGATCAGACAGGATGCTTACTTACGTGTCACCTTTAAGTGTCGTATCTAGACATATCAAGGGTCCCATATCACTCCAGATGCACACGCCACACACTATTACAGAGCCTCCACTACTTTCATCAGTACCCTGCTGACACGCAGAGTCCATAGAGTCATGAGGTTGCCTCATACTAGTACACGTTCAGCCGCTCGATACAGTTTGAAACGATACTCGTCCGACCATGCAACATGTTTCCAGTCATCAACAGTCCAATGTTGGTGTTGACAGGCCCAGGAGATGCGTAAAGCTTTGTGTCATACAGTCATAAAGGGTATACGATTGGACCTTCGGCTCCGAAAGCCCATATCGATGATATTTCGTTGAATGGCTCGCAGGCTGACACTTGTTGATGGCCAAGCATTGAAATCTGCAGCAATTTGCGGAAGGTTTGCACTTCTGTTACGGCAATGATTCTCATCAGTTGTCGTTGGTCCCGGTCTTCCAGGATCTTTCTCCGGCCGCACCGATGTCGGAGATTTAATGTTTTATCGGATCCTGATATTCACAGCAGACTCGTGAAATGGTCGTACGAGTAAGCCCACTTCATCGCTACCTCGGAGATGCTGTGTCCCATCGCTCGTGCGCCGAACAAATATCGTAGAAGAATGATGATTTGAACTGGAAGTGCATGACAGCTAATGTCATTAGCTTCGAAACACGGTAGCAAAATTAGATCTAGGAGTTGCAAGAGACGTAAGTTCTCATATCATTATCAGTGGTAGCAGCAATGTAGAAATCCATAACTGTAGCTACATTGTGAATAATACTTCCATTAACATGATACATATCATTATACGATCTATTTTATATTAATTAACAGGACGTCATATGACATGCTTTACCAGTTTATCGTTTCCTTAATGTCAGTAGATTCATAAGGCAAAAGTTAATTTGGAACTCAGTAAGGCGTACAGGGGAGACAGAATGAAACGTGAAAGAAAACAGAACTGAAAATCCTGTCTGATTTAAGATGACCTGTGTAGTATAGTTTTGTCCCTACAACTCCAGACGTAGCTTTCTGTCACACCTTAATGCGGGTTAGCGTTGTAGCTCATCCGACGTCCTTCTACCGAGAAGTTGAAGTGGGGAAGAGCTCTAATTAAATTTTCCGAGATCTTTGCTGCAGCAATATAAAGGGAAAGCTTGTAAGCCATTTCAAAAGTAGTACTATCCCTTTGTCTGTCTGTCAGCCACTGTTCGTGGGATCGGTGTTTGAGAAGGACAGGCCAGGGGTTCCCACCGAGGCGCCCGATGAAGACATCAAACGCAACGCGAGAAGATGAAAAACTTCAAAGAGACAGAAACGAAATTCTAAGAAAATAGTTTAAAAAGAACAAAAGTTAAGTGTACGCATCAAATTGAAGTAAGAATTTTCTCATTCATGTCACTTTACCCTGACGACAAAGGGACGGAATCTGCTAATTTTAAACAGTCGGTTTCAATAAACTTTTTTCTATAACAAGACCCTACCTCTAAATAATGTGAAGTCCGAGCATCCTGTAAATCTTAACGTTTTAAGCCGGATATAGTTTCCATAACAAAACTGTTAATGAATAACGTAATTTTCAAAACTGTTGAGTTTATGATCACAATTACTAGTGGAAACGATATAGCATCGTGAACAAGGCAGTTTCTTTTTTTCATTCGCAGACACAATTTTAATTTAATTTGCTTTGCTCAAGACGTCACATCCAAAGTTTTCTTTTACCTTCGAGGTCTCATTAATATGCAATAATACATTTACAACCAGCATGCGGAACAAGAATGAATATTGTGTTGGCACATTCCTCACTATGAAATCATACACTCTTATGTAAGCATAGACACATATACCCCTCTAAGTTTTTGCACATCTTGAAGTTATCCTTCTTCTTATTGTAGACCAGCAAATTAGCCATAACAAAGCCCTACACCCTTAAAGACAGCAATTTTCCTTAAACATTTCTACATCTATATCTTCATCTATTCACAGTAAACCATTGTGAAGTGCCTGGCAGAGGATACTTCCTATCGCAGCGCTTATGAAGGCTTCTTCCCGTCCTACGCATGTATGAATTGTAGAAAGAATAATGTTTAATGCCTCACTGCGCACCGTAATTGAGCTGGTACTTAAGGTCACTACTCGACTAACACGTAGAGGATTGTAATAAATTCCTACAGACATATTTTAACTCAGTGTTTGAACTTTTGTAGCTTTCTAGTGACAGTATACATCTATTTTGAATTGTTTGGGGGTTCAGTTTCTTGGTCATCTCAGTTGTATTCTGCTATTGTTCAGACAAACCTGGCACCATTCGTGCTGCGCCACTGTGTGTATGCAATTTCCCACGGTTGTCCTTTTTGGTATGGACCCTCACACTTGTTCAATATTCTAGGCTGAATCGCACGAGTGATTCGTAAGCAATTTCCCATTGTGGATTGATTGCATTTCCTTGGTATTCTAACAATAAAATAAAGTTTGCCCTGTGGTTTATCTCTGACTGCCCCTATGTGATCATTCCATTTCAGATTCCTGCACGGAGCTATACCCAGGTGTTTGTGTAAGTTGACCGATTCCAATATTGCATTCTCAGGGTACTAAGTTAATTTTGTTTCTGATGCGCATAACTTTACGTTATTGAACATTTAAAGCAAGCTCCCAACCACTATGAAACATTTAACGATCTGTCACAATATTTGTGCAGCTCTTTGCTAACAGTACTTTATTTCAGATAAGTGTACCGCCTGCGAAAATTCTGAGATTATTAATAATATTACCTGCGAGGTCATTAATACGCAGCATGAACAACAAGGTTCCCAAGATAATCCCTGTGTCACACCCGAAGTTTCTTCTACGTCTGTCGATACCTCTCCATCCGAGTATATGCTGCATCCTTCCTGCCACAAAGTCATTAATCCAGTGACACCTTAGAGTTAGTACCAAGTACTTTTCATAATAAACATAGATGTGATGTTGATTCAAATGTTTTTCGATAATCTAGAAATACTGCATCTGCCTAATCGCCTTGGTCCATGACTTTCAGGATGTATGAGAAAATTGCACGTTGGGTTTTTACATGTCTTCGGAATCCAAAACGGTTGGCGTGAAGGGGGTCATTCTTTTCAACATACCTCATTACGTTTTAGCTCAGAGTATGCTCTGAGATTATTCAACAAACAGATGTCAAGGATGAGATTTTCACTCTGCAGCGGAGTGTGCGCTGATATGAAACTTCCCGTTAGTTAGTTCTCCTATCCTGTTACCTGACCCTGGGACATAGCTGTGTAACAATGGAAGGTAGAAAATATCTTAGCGGTTTACGAAACTGGCGGCGAGTGTTTACAAAAAGCATCATCTCGTCTCGTGTTGTGACTGTTATCAGAATTTTACCTATTGTAACCTTCTTCATCGCTATGTGCATGTCTCTAATACAGGCATAGTATCAGTTCCTCGAACCAATAGCGAAGTGTGAGTTATCCAGTCCACAATGCTTTCATTATTACCACCTTATAGAAGAGACTTGAAAGTATGTAGAACACGGCAAACATAGGAATTTTGAAGCACTGATTCTTCATACACAGAATCGTATCCGTGATATTAAACTGACCGTGTTAATATTATAATAAATAATTATCCTACCTTTTTGTACTAAGTTATATATTTTGTCAACTATTTCTTAAAAAGTAATATAAATGTGAAGTGTGAAGTCTGCTGAATGTGGAATGGGCGTGTGACTAAGTTTCATGTCCTTTATCCAGTAACAGCAAACGATCGGTATTATAGTGCAGCAGCCTCATACCCTTGTCCGAATTGCATTCCTCTTTCCTAAACAAGCTTAGACAGTGTACTCTCAAAATGAATTTCTCCATCCTATCCTATGAACGTGAGCCTAATCAATTGAAGCATCTGTCCATGAACAAATATGTTTCAAAGTTAGGACGAAACTTTAAGAGAACCACTCTTACCAACATTCATGCCATTAAACTACATATCTCACTACTTCCTGGAAATGTGCATGTTGTTGTTGTCCTCAGTTCTGTTTATGGTAAACAGACTTTCTTTTCGCTCTCCAAATCCCCCCCCCCTCCCCCACGTCCCCCATGTCACACTTCTCCCTATTACTAAATTTTCTTTGCCATTATGATTCAGGATGTGACTTACCGACCGAACTCTTGTTTTTGTCTAGATATGCTACAAGTAACTGGCCTCCTCATTTCACTTCAGTTCATTAGTTACTTATTATACACATCCAATCTTCAGAAGTCTTCGGTAAAATCAGTTTCCAAAAGCTTATATTGTTTTACTTACATGTAAGGCAAAATTGCGGACAAATACTTTCAGAAAAGACTTGTTAACATTTACGTGCACAATACAGGACGGCAACTGGTCTTGAAACTCCTTTGTGGCCTCTAAAAAAGCAACAGTGTCATTGGTAAGTCTAGGAACTTTATGCTTCTTCTCCTTGAACGTCTCTGATGGAAAATTGGAGAAATTGAATCTCTGGCAGAAATTCATACGAGAAAGAACAGTAGATGGTACTAGTCAGTTTGTGCACGGGAGGTCTACTGACAATAGTGTACGAGTGCAGCCTCATTAGCTTGGAGGCAAGTGGTGCATAATGTTTCAAAAAGATTCATTGGTTTCCAGAAGACAGTACCTTCTGCATGTACAAAGAGAGAAACTTGATACAAATTTTAACTTGAGCAATGGACAATAAAGTTCCATTTTTTAAAAGAATCGCCTGTTTTGTACACGAAACATCTATTACATGCTTGTACATAGAAACTGGGTTGCTTTTCAGGATTACGCTTATGATCAACGTTTCTACTTACCTTTCAGAGAACCTCAACTTGCCCTCCACTGGTTACTCAACAAACATCCAGACGATAGCCAAACTCGTTGCGTACCTTTGCGCGAATGTCTGAACTTCCTAGACTTCTGCGTTCATTACTGTTGCCATGCTGCTTCACAATTCATCTAAATTTGTTGGATGGGGAAGGTAAGTAGCAAACTTTTCTTATGAACCCTCAAGAGCAAACAAAAAACACCGGGTGACAACGGACGCAAACGGTTCAGTGCAAAAACCGACAGCCTTAAAGCCAGTCCATCGTTGAGGCAGCTCCTGTTAAGCAACGCTCTTAGATGCCAATGCCGGTGCGGTAGTGCTCTATCCGCAGTAAGTAATCAACGCTGCGGAGAAACTCATACCTTTAACATATTCAGGTATGTAACTACTGTAACGGTGTATCCTACAATGATTTCACCGTAAATCTCTACTTTGGGAAAAACACAAAACACAAGAAGTTTCCCAAATTCCCTTTTGTGCTAGACGATGGTTGAGGTTGCTGTGCTCCCCATATTCTTACGTTGTGGTGCGTCACTTTTCCATATAAGTGAAACATAGCCGCATCCGATGAGCATTAAATGTGAAAGGACATGTAACGTCGATTGACGCGGACAAGTTACATTGTAATCACCTACGAAAAGGGTGAATAACTGTTCATTGCAGTGCGGATGGAAGGTACTGACAGGGATGAGGAGCCAGGCCGACTCCAAAGCCGTGACCAGCGGCGCTAGGTTTCTCTGTTGAGTATCCGTGGCACGAACTTCCCGATGGAAGTGGTTCCACAGATTTTTAAGTAGGTTCAAACCCTGTGAGTTTGGTGGCCAGGAGAGTACGGAAAACGCATCCTGGTGCTCTTCGAATGACGCTCGTACACTGAGATCTGTGTGACACATTTCATTGTACTGCTGGTAGATGCCATTGTGATGGTTCCTAAGCACAGATGCAGACTTGTCTTGAACCATTGTGCCTTCCAGAATGACGAGATCACCCAGAGAATGCCCACGGAAACATTTCCCACACCATAATGCTCCCTCCTCCACCCTGTACGATTCCGTCGGTTGTTGTAAGGCCTTATATGCCAACGGCCGTCTGTCCGGTGGAGCACAAGAAGTGTTTCATATGAAAAGGCTAACTGTCGCCTCTCAGTGAACGTACGGTTTCGGTATTGGCGTGCAAGTTCCAGATTTTTGCCGGCAATGAACAGCAGTCAGCATGGATGCATCAACCAGACGCCTGCTGCGGAGGCCCATATCCCACATCGCTTGAAAACGTTGCGGAGACAGTGTTAGTAGTGCCTTGGTTCCCATAAGGGGTGAACAGTAGCACATACTGGTATAAAACTCTCTAGAGCCAAGAACGCATAAGTACTTCTTCACTTTCGACACCTGCTTTCAACAGACTTTCCTGTCATTTTCTGGTCTTCAAAAACTTTCTCATAATACGTTTCATAACAAAAAGTGGAACACCAGGAGGTGACATCAACTTCTGTCGGAACAGTTTGTCGAAAATAATGAATCATTAAGTCATCTTGGCTATAGAAAGTTTTCTACCAAGTAAAACAGATTGCTCCTTCTCAGTGCTGAACATGAAATAATTCAATGAAGTTGAACTTCTGTTCACCGGTACACATTTCTGCAGCCGTTGTTCACCACTATAATCTATGTCCCATGGTGCACCACAGTTTTGGATGGAACCTTTTTGCCATGCACGGTATAATTTAACCACGGCGGCAAGTGGACGATTTAGAAACTTACCCACTTCAGAAATGCTTCGACCCTTGGCCGTAAAGCAAATGATCACGCTCATCTGGACATCAGCTAGATCGGTTCCGTTTCTGCATAGTGTCCCCGTCCCGCGCCCGCCGGTACGCTTTATTTACCCTTCACAGCTAGTGCTGTCACCCGTGGATTGTCAATGGTTATTGCACGTTGACACGTTGATATCGAATGTCGGCGATGATCACAATAATGCGGCTGGACCTTGTATTTTAGTAGACTATGGGCCAAACTCAGTTGAATGGGCTCTGCATGTTGAAGGAGCACACGGGAGCGATTACCTTACGTAAGAAATAGTAACGAAACTGTTGAAGGCATCTTCTGATGCTTTGAGATGTAGTGGTTGAACTTTCGTACTCACGACGAAAATGACACCACACAATTGCGTGGACCGCTTTTCTCAAGGTCCAGCAATGGCGAAATTAAAACCACCGTGAAAGTACGATGAAGCTTTGCGCAGATGTGTTGTGCAGTGCCTCTTGTATGCCCGTCGATCGTGTGGGCACAGTGATAATGTAAAGGTGCTTCGACCAACAGTCTCCCACCAAATGCGGGGTGCGTGCTGTCATTCGATTTATGCAGAGGTGTTCCACTTGATTTAATTCAGTCCGCATAACGTAACTGCCATGCGTGACAGCAAAGTACGGCAATGGTGCAGACACTATGAAGGAGAACATACAAACTTTCGTGATGCAGTAGTCCGCAAGGAAGTGCGTGTCAACCAATGGTCGTGTGTATTAGGCGGTTGGAGAAAATCGCCTACGAAGGCAGATCAGAACAAACGAAGAAGAATATTGTAACGAGGCATTGCTCTCCTACTGAAAATGCTGTCGCATACTGCGGTTGAAACAAAAATGCTCCTGCAGTGATTTCAATCGGAAGTGTTGAAGGTTTTTTGGTAAAGTTTTCTATTGATGCTGGTGCTGCGTACTTGCACAACCTCTGAGTCTGAGATGTTGTTTTCCCCAGCTGTAATGAGCCAACAGTCGTTAATACTCGGACCTAGTGAAGCATGGAGAGAAGCAGCATCTGGAGAGGTCGCAACCTGCCCTGACCGTAATAGAAGATTTTGGTAATAATCGCGGATTTTTGATAAGTTGCCCTTTTTTCTACACGTAGTTGCGCTTGCTTGCGCAGTGGAAAGATTTTGGATTTGTGTATGCATACAGTGAAAGTAAAATTCATACCTTTGTTGTAACCAGATACATGATCATTGATTATAGACATTGTGGAATAATTAAAGCTTTTGCTGATCAAACTTATCAAGGAGAAGAAAGGTCTGAGTAAAGTCTGTCAGTGTATGAATCTACAATTTTCAGAATGTAGTAAGTTTAAAGTTTTTAACTGATTCCTTTTCATTTTTACAGTGCTTAAGGCTTTTTGACTAAACTCCTCGTGATCATTTAATCTCTATAAAAAAATTAAGGCCCAGTTTAATCACTAGATGTGACCATGTATTGCACTCTGCTTCGATGGCAGCACATTTATGCAGTTGTAGCAGCAACACGAGGTAAGTTGTCTGTTGTGTGCAGTAACATTGCAGTTTAGTTGTGAGGAGACGTTAAAGAATATTTTAATAAGTCACAGTCAGATACATCAGAACTGATTTTTATTAACTATAGGAAGAGTAAATTTCTGTTTGGTTGTCTATCAGAATATTTACATTTCCTATAGTAGGACGTTTCAGAAAATATTTGAATACTGACATGTCGGAATAAAGGTTTTCATAATACAAGTTGTGTGGCTACATATCAGATTCTGTGATAACGATAAAAAGTTTCACTAGATTGCCTTGCAGTTTTTAGAGAAAAAGTGCAGATATCGCTAACATGGGAGAGATTGAGCTTTACATATTTCCGTACACCTTTCAACATTTTAAAAATGATTACAGTCTTTAATAGTAAAACTTTCCGTGTTTGCTCACACACCGTATAGCCTGGACTTCGGTTCCTCTGATTTTCATCTCTTTGCACACATGAACAACTGGTTCTGAGGACAACATTTTGACGCTGACGACGAGCTTCAGACCAGCGTAAGATTGGCCGGAAGGCATAGATGGTTTGACTCTATGACGAGGGTATCGGTATGTTGGTACAACGCTACGATAAATAGCTGGAAGGAGTAGCTTCATGTTGCAAATAAAACATTTTTGATATTCATTTCGGTTTCCATTTCATGGCCGATCGGACGTTGAAATACTAATAGTCTTCGTGTAAGAGAATGGCACCTTCTGAAACAGAGAAGGCAAAACATCTTTCGTTACTGTGTTTTGCCATCTAGATAGACAGGTAAGGGGTAATGATTGAGCGAATGAGTGAGCGAACTAGCTGCCCTAGCTGCGTACTCGTAACAGCAACCTTATGAACAGGCAACGTCCATAAGACGCTAAGGTAAACTTTTTTTTTGTTTCGATGCAGATATTTCAATCCATGCGAAGTTTCTGTCTACTTTATGTAGAAGATATAGTCATGTGAATTCAGAAGAGTCTTTTTGTAACACCCTGATAGAAAGTATAAGCTGATCAATGTGGAGCGTTGTATTTTCATGTCAAGTGGCTATTACTTTGGATAGGGTATTGTGCTTGTACACGAGGTATGAACGGATAATCATGTTTGCTTGTATACTGGGTTTGTGTGCGTATAATTATGTGTGTGAGGGCTGCCGGGGATGATAGGTAGACGGCAGTGCAGTATCCTGTCCCGTATCTACAGATCACTGTGGTTGGCAGCGCCGGAAACTGGACACGGATGCGCCGGAGTCAGAGGCGCAGCGCTGCCGCCGGCAATGCCGTGCGGTCTCCTGTGTGCAGAGGCGACCGCAAAGGGCGGAGGGCCGGCGCTCCAGCCACTGTGCGCTAATCGCCCGGACTCTGCGGCCGTCGTAGGGGCTTGGGAGCTCTGCTACCCGCAGCACGGGCGCGGTGCGGCGCAGTACGGTGCAATGCGCAGGAAGGTCTCTGCCGTCAGTACTACATGCAAGCGGACTGTGTACCATCGCTGCTTTCCGTGTCTAGCAGGTACACAGTAGAGTACTACCGATGGCTCTGTTTAGTTCTTACAGATCCTTGAGCTGAACTTGTGGTTCTCACCCTACAAGGGGATAAATAGTATTTTACAAACGTAGTTGTTCAGCTTCTGGTATGACAAGTCAGTAAGCTACCTGACAGATGCTATGGATCTTAATACATCTTGTACGTTTCTCACAATGTCTCTTCAGCTATTAAAGACGTATGAAAATGATTTTCATAAGCCTCAGGAGTCCAAGAACCCGCATCTTGTGCGAGACATTTTATAGATCTTGCTTTCGACGAAATGAGGTACGCAGGAAACTGTCTCTCCGTGAAATCGAACTCAATTGAAACTGCCAATCCGTTAACCATTCTTTTAAAAGTTTTATTGATTTTTGCCATTTGGTGTTCAAGGCCTATGACGGGACAGAACTGAGAATTTGACGCGAGGCGACTCAGAGTTTGAAAAACAAATGCTGACCTCATTAGTTTCAGCTGCGCACTGAAATATGTACTCAAATAATCCCATATAAAAAAGTACGCCTTTCACTGCTATATTAGGTTCCCCATCACAGTACTAATGCGAAGACTCTTTTACTTCAAACATTTTGTGGTGCGGTCGTGGTACTACAATTATATCCTCAGTGGCTTATCGTATCTCGTATCAAAATCAGTTCAAAATATGTTTGTTCGTAAAGTATCTTGTTCTTCATATGAATTATTATAGAATTTAATGCTATCTGCATAAATGTTTACGGCAACTGCTTAACATTCTCAGTACAGCCCCTACGTGTCAGGAGCATCCGCACCAACTGGTTTCCGGCCTGTGGAGCATGACTTCTAGAGGGAATGGTTAGCTTTTGTCTCAGAACAGGTAAGGAAAAATAAATACTTTATTACTTGTAGATTTAGAGAAATCCATTGGAAATGTTGCCTAAATACATTTCTCAACTTCATAAGGCACCAAGGATAAAGTACAGAACGAAAAGTTATTTACAGCTTGCACAGGTAGCAGACACCACATAACAGAATAGAAGAACGTGAAACGGAACCAATAATTGAAAGTGAAGCAGTAACTAAAAGTGGAAATTACATACGGTTGTACCCTCTCGGCTACGTAGTTTAATATGTAATTCAGCAAGCAGTAACGGAAGCAAATGACAAATTTTCAAAGTTGTGTTAAGTGTTTGAAGAAGAAACGAAATCATTGTGGTTTACCGATTACATTGTAAATCTGTCCAAAACGGCAAAGGTCATCGATAACTTCAACAGAAGGTATAATGTCTTGAAAAGAAGTTAGAGGAGTAAGCCGAGGATTAAGGAATGACATCGAATTAAATCAGTTAATTCTGATAAAATAAGATTATGAATTGAGGCACTAAAAGCAATTAACGAGTTCTGCTACTTGGAGAGCAAAACAAACGACGATCGGCAGGGTAGCGAGAAAAGGAAATGCGGGTTGACAATAGCAAGAAAATGGTATTTTTTAAAAATCTGATGTTTGTCAACATCGAATGTAAATTTAAGAATTACGTAATCTTTTCTGAAGTTTTTTATGGTAAATAGACTTGTACTAAACTGAAACTGGACGTTAAAAGTAGAAGCTTTTGAAATATGATGCAACAGAAGACTGAAGAAATTCACATGGGTGAATCGAATAAGTAAATAGGGAATACTGAATACAACTGAGAACATCCAGAGGCGCCAAGGAATCATTAATTTGTTTTTAGAAGGAATTGTGGATGGATTAAACTGTAGAGAGACCAAGGCTTGAGTACAGTTAAGCAGGCTCAAATAGATGTCGGCGGCAGTACTTATGAAGAGATGAATGGGCTTGCACGGGACAGACTAGAGTGGAGAAACGCATAAAATAAATTTTTAGACTGAAGACCACAACAAACGAACGAGCTGTATACCTATTAAAACAAGCACGTTTGGTCACACAACATACCATCCTCATGTTCAAAAACCGACATGAGTGCCTCCTTGTGAATTTCAGTGTCAGAATATTATCGGATGTATAAACCGGATACTCACCTGCAGATTAAAAGTTGATGCATTTAATGCATAAAATCGCTCTAAAAACAAGTTTTCGTTCTTAGACGCATGTCCTGCAATACATTTTCTTTCTTAAACGGTCCGTTCTTTACTGTAACTGGTAGTTTTAATAAAGTAAAATACATATTTTTCAAACCATGTGGTTAAAAGCTATAAATCATCATCCTCTTGCAATAACGTTAAATTGTTGTTTTGAGCTGATGTCGTTATAAAACAGATTTAAAATTTATCTCATTTCTGAAGGCAAATTTTGTTGTGGTCTTCAGTCCAAAAACTGGTTTCATGCAGCTCTCCATTTAAGTCAATCCTGTGCCAGCCTCTTCATCTCCGAGAAACTACTGCAACCTACATCCTTCTGAATAAGCTTAGTGTATTAATTTCTTAGTCTCCCTCTACGAGTTATACCCACCATGCTTCCCTCCGATACTAAATTAGTGATCCCGTGATGTATCTGAACGTGTCCTATAAACCAATCCCTTATTACTGTCAATTTGTGCCACAATTCTATTCAGTACCTTCTCATTAGTTTCGTGATCTGCCCATCTAATCCTCAGCAATCTTCTATAGCACCATATTTCGAAAACTTCTACTCTCTTCTTGTCTAAACTGTTTATCGTCCATGTTTCACTCAGTACAAATACTTTCAGAAAAGAATGCTTTCCTTGGAATTGCCAGTCTACATTATATATCCTCTCTACTTCGACCACCATTAGTTATTTTTCTACCCAAACAGCAAAACTCATCTACTACTTCAAGTGTCTCGTTTTCGAATCTAATTTCCTCGGCAACGCATGACTTAATTCGACTACATTTCATTATCCTTTTTTTTTTTGCTTTCGTTGATGTTCATCTTATATCCTTCTTTCAAGACACCGTACACTCCATTCAACTGTCCTTGCAAGTCCTTTGCTGTTTCTGACAGAATTAAAATATATCGGCAAACCTCAAGGTTCTTATTCCTTCTCCCTGGATTTTAATTCCTACTCGAAATTTTCTTTTGTTTTCTTCATTGCTTGCTCAGTATACAGATTGAATAATATCGGCAATAGGCTAAAACAATCACCCACTCTCGTCCCAACCACTGCTTCCATTTCGTGTCCTTGACTCTTGTAACTGCCATGTGGCTTCTGTACGAATTATAAATAGCCTTTCGCTCCCTGTATTCTACATCTGCCACCTTCAGAATTTGAAAGAGAGAATTCCAGTTAACATTGTCAAACGCTTCCTCTAAGTCTACAAATGTTATAAATGTAAGTTTGCCTTTCCTGAAGCTATCTTCTAAGATAAGTCGTAGGGACAGTATTGCCTAGCGTGTTCAACGTTTCTCCGGAATCCAAACTGATCTTCCATGAGGTCAGCTTCTACCAGATTTTCCATCCTTCTGTGATGAATTCGTGATAGTGTTTTGCAACCGTGAATTATTAAACTAATAGTTAGGTAATCTTCACACTTTTCAGCACCTGCTTTCTTTGGAATTGGAATTATTATATGCTCTTTTAAATCTGAGGATATTTCGCCTGTCTCGTACATCTTTCTTACTAGACGAAAGAGTTTAGGAATGGCTGGCTCTTCCAAGTTTCAGTACTAATACTGAAATGTCGTATACTCCAGTGACCTTGTTTCTACCTAGGTCTTTCAGTACTCTGTCATTCTTTTCACAGTATCATATCTGCCGCCTAATCTTCATTTATGTCTCCTTCCATTTCCGTAACACTACCCTCAAGTACATCTCCATTGTATAGAGTCTCTATATACTTCTTCCGTCTTTCGGCTTTTCTTTCCATGCATAGGACTGGTTCCCTATCCAAGCTCTTGATATTCATACAGGCGGTTTTCTTTCCTCCAAAGGTCTCTTTAATTTTCATGTAGGCTGTATCATTTTTTCCCCTAGTGATATATGCTTATAAATCCTGATATTTGCGCTCTAGCCATGCCTACTTAGCCATTTTGCTCCTCCTGTCGATCTCATTTTTGAGACGCTTGTATTCTTTTTCGCCTGCTTCATTTAGTGCATTTTTATATTTCCTCCTTTCATCAATTAATTTTCATATCTCTGTGTTACCCAAGGATTTCTATTAGCCTTCGTCTTTTTACCTACGTGATCCTTTGCTGCCTTCACTATTTCATCTCTCGGAGCTACCCTCTCTTCTTCTACTGTAGTCCTTCCTTCTTGTCAATCGTTCCCTAACGCGCCTTATGAAACTCTCTATGATCTCTGATTCTCAGGTTCCATCTTCTTAAATTCCTACCTTTTTGCTGTTTCTCCGGTTGTAATCTGCATTTCATAACCAATAGATTGTGGTCAGAGTCCACATCTGCCCCTAAAATGTTTTACAATTTAAAATCTGCTTCCTAGATCTCTGTCTTACCATTATATAATCCATCTGAAATCTTCCAGTATTTCCAGGTTTCCACGGGTACAGTCTTCAAATGGCTCTGAGCACTATGGGACTTAATATCTAAGGTCTTCAGTTCAAAATGGTTCAAATGGCTCTGAGCACAATGGGACTTAACTCCTGAGGTCATCAGTCCACTACAATTTAGAGCTACTTAAACCTAACTAACATAAGGGCATCACGCACATCCATGCCCGAGGCAGGAATGGAACCTGCGAATGTAGCAGTGGCGCGGTTCCGGGCTGTAGCGTCTAGAACCTCTCGGCCACCGCATCCGACTGGTACAGTCTTCTCTCATGATTCTTAAACCAAGTGTTAGTTATGATTAACTTTTGCTATGTGCCAAATTCTACCACATGTCTTCCTCTTTCTTACCTTACTCCCAGTCCATATTCACCTACTACTCTTCATTCTCTTCCTTTTCCTATTGTCGAATTCCAGTACCTCATGACTATTAGATTTTCATCTCACTCAGCTATCTGAATAGCTTCCTTTATCTCATATATATTTCTTCAATCTTCATTTCTTCTGAGCAGCTAGTTGGCTTATAAACTTGTACTAATGCGGTAGGCGTGGCTTCGTGTCTATCTTGGCTACAATAACGCATCCACTATGCTGTTTATAGTAGCTTATCCATGCTCCTATTTTTTATTCATTATTAAACCTTCTTCTGCGCTACTCTTATTTGATTTTGTATTTATAAGCCTATATTGACCATACCAGGAGTCCTGTTCGTCTTAGTACGCGAATTTCACTTACTCCCACTATGTTTAACTCTAACCCACCCATTTCTCTTTTTAAGTTTCTAACCTCTGTGCACGGTTAAGGGATCTCACATTCCACGCTCCAGTCCGTAGAGCGGCAGTTTTGTTTCTCCTGATAACGACGTCCTCTTGGGTAGTCCCCGCCTGGAGATCCGGAATATTTTACCCAAGAGGACGCCATCATCATTTAATCGTACAGTAAATTTGCATGCCATCGGGAAAAATTACAGCTATAGTGTCCCCTTGCTTTCAACCATTTGCAGCAGCAGCACATCAATGCTGTGTTGTTTGATGTTACAAGGCCAGTTCAATGAATCAAAAAAATGGCTCTGAGCACTATGGGACTTAACATCTGTGGTCATCAGTCCCCTAGAACTTAGAACTACTTAAACCTATCTAACCTAAGGACATCACACACATCCATGCCCGAGGCAGGATTCGAACCTGCGACCGTAGCAGTCGCGCGGCTCCGGACTGCGCGCCTAGAACCGCTAGACCACCGCGGCCGGCAAGAGTATTCAATGAATCACCCAGACTGTTGCCTCTGCAACTACTATTTTAAGAGGCTGCTGCCCCTCCTGAGGAACGATACGTTTGTCTGGCCTCTCAACAGATACCCATCCGTTGTCGTTGCACCTACAGTACGACTATAGGTATTGCTGAGGGACGCATGCCTCCCCACCAACGGCAAGGTTCATGGTTCACAGGGGCAATGGGAAATATACCAAAGAAAATGAAGTCAAAAATGGTTTCATATTGCCAGTATCATATTTACTTCGATGTAGTACTTCTGGTACGTCGAATCTCTGCGACTGCTTTCCACTGATATATGTACATACGTTGAAAGTCCCATTGGACTCCATTTATCTGCTGTTCGAAGAATATTTTGTTGATCTTGGGTCCTGTATGTCTGCTTAGTAATTGTTTGAGTTTTTGCTTGTCCTAATTTCCACTGCTGAATCACATTTTGAGTATAAGAGTGATGGCTTTGATGAGAAATAGAAAGCAAACAGATAATGTGGTATGACTTCCATCGAGACGGATAAAACCAAAAAGCTAATGTAGAACAATCCTTAAAGAGAGAACACCACCATTGTAAATTCAAAAACTGAAGATTAAATACTTGATGGAAGGGATAGGAAGATCGAATAAAGAGATTATCACAGAAAGATATCGATAAAAGAAGTATTGTGCTTTTACACATTGCAGAAATAACAACTAAGTAAATGAGCAGATCAACTTTCCAGGGTCCATGTTGTTAAAGCTGGTTAATGTTGGGTGTTCTGAATGTTATATATTGTCTTGCCTCACTACAGAAAGAAACTATGTCAACAACTGGAATAATTCGTTCCATACATTTTATACTTTGTTTTAATTTATAATATCATATTGTGTTTTTTCATTTTAATACGTTTGTCAACACTTTTATCTTAGTAAATGGCAGTAATAACAGGACATTTAATTTACGCGCGATATGCCGTAATATGTGTGTATTAGGTTGGTAAAAAATAGTTTTTTTCATGTGTCCTTTTTTCTCGCTAGCAACCTGATGAGTTGCACATGGTACATGAACTACAATAACGTTTCGCGTGAGAAATAGTGAATATATTATCACCAGTGTTACTAACCATGTCAGTAAGGGTCATTTCCACATGGAATTTGCCTCCGTGTCTCTAAATGTAAAACGATGTCAGGCTGCGTAAATTGTGGATTCTCGAAGTGAGTGACAACATTTGACATTGGAATAACCTCATAGTAATTTTGTAAGTCAACCAGATGACGGGTATGGGGAGGATAGAAAAGTAAAGCTGATAATCCGAAACACCATTATGGCAAATAAGAATAATAGTCTGAATATTATAACAAAATGTGGATGTAATGTGAGCGGCATAAGGAGTTTATCTTCTCTTTTGTGTTTTTATCATTTTATGCATGTGTGTTCTTGGAGTGCAGAACAAGATAGCTGACTGTTTAAGACACTGCATTTATATTAGAGATCACTGATTTACCTTCTCAGTGATTTCTACTAGTCACTGCAGGTGAGTGCCAGTTTGCCAGTTGCTTTTGACCTTCTACACAGAATTGATAAGGTCAATTTTAAAAAATAAAAAAAAAGGTTCTCTTTTCTGATGAAATGCTATTTCATGTCAGTGGAACAGTTAATTGTCACAAATGCAGAATTTTGGGGACAGAGCATCCACATGAAGTTATTCAAAGTTAATGTGTCGTGCGGTCTGATAGAAGTAACTGGTCCTTTCACTTTGTGGAGAAAACAACAAATGGGTACGTTTACTGTGACATGTTGACAGAGTACGTCTTTCCCCAAATGGACGATATTGAGGCGGAAAAGCGGCTTGTGTTTTCCAACTATATGCCGCCCCACTTCATTACAGTAACCATGTGCGTGCGGCTTTTGACGCTCGCTTTCCAGGAAGGTGGATAGGCAGGCCTGTTCCAATACCTTGGCCACCACGAAGCCAAGACTTAACCCTACTGGATTTTTCTTTTGGGGCCACATAAAAAATGTGTACCATGGAAAGATCAGAGACATCAATCATTTACAGAAATGAATGGTCGTGGCGGTTGGGACAATTATGCCTGAAATATTGGTGTATACGTGGAGAGAATTGGAATATCGTCTCGACGTGTGCAGGGCAACAAATGGATCCCACGTTGACGTCTATAGTGCATCATTTATCAAAACTGCGCATCGTCATGTCTATCAATAGAGCGCTGTTGATGTATTGATGTCCAGTGCATGAATTTCAATGCATTCAAATAGATGGTCGTAATATTTCGTTAGTGTAAGTTTGGATAGTATATCATATTTAGGCAGAAAAGGCAGTTACCTTAATAGTCAGCTTAAGTTCCGCGCAACAGCGGGCACACCCCAACGGATGACCCACCTTAATAGAAAAGTGACCAGACTACTAGGGACAGGGGACGCAACTTGGCACCACCCGAACACATTAACGAGAGGGCTCTCCAAACAATTACAAGAGAGAATACTCAACTTCTTCAACTACTGGGGGCAACAACGACCCTGACAGGATACAGCCAAGTAGGGGCGAGCGTCACAAAAACGTAGCTGGCCGAGTTAACGGCATCTGAATATGTTTCAGTCAAGTTGCCGCCCCTTGTACTGTTCAATCCGGAACTGATTGTGCCCGCCGCCCGTAGTACAATGTAACATTTAACAAAATACAAAGGACAGACAACCAAACCAAAGGACACTACACAAGCCCTCATATTTCAGAGTTACGTCCCCCTTTAAGTTTAATACCCTTAACACATGCAAGAACTGAAACAGTATGAAAAATTATTCACTTCTTGCAGGTTACAGGAAGACCCCAATAGCAAGCATGAATTCTGGAGACGTAACGGCCAGCCGAATCAAGAGCATAAAAACCAATAAAACAAGACGCCAAAGTCATGTCCCCTTCAAACGGAGACCACAGAATAAACTATAATTAAGTAATATTGCAAGTACACTGTCTTAACACTAAACACGGCCTGTGCACTATCCTAAAATGACTCATGCAGCATTCACACTGCTTACGCTTAGTGCTCCCGACACTGAGCAGTGTTTTACACTCTAAACACCACTACTCGACATATCAATGAATCAGGAGTGAATTAATTATTCCCGCCTGTGAACACAAATTACGATCAGATTGATCACTAAACTCAGCAACAAAGGAATAGCGGATGCCCACCGTTAGTAGCAGCAAACAACGAGAATCCACAAGGCATACATAGGCATCCAGCATCAGGTAGTACAATATAGACACTTGCTAGTGCATTGGAGGCCATCACTACCAGCCTGCCGCCGACACACTCCTCGAACCATAACACAGGGATGCTGAGCTGAGCTCTTGAAATGCCTTAATGTTGATATCTGGCATGCGGTGCACTTGTCTCTTGAAATACGTTCGCTTACCAGTGAATTTACTATCTTCTTATACAGAGGAAGCCACCAGTCTTTGAAGTTAGTTACACTTTTAACGCCTACCACAGTAACCATGTACATCCCATTAAGTCTGGACTTTACTGTTATCTCACGTACCTCTTTTGAAAGATAAATTCGGTCGTGCTTGTACAAAATTATGGTCGTTGGGGAGAAAAGAATGTCCTCTCGGGAGAAGGACTTGCTGGGTTTTACCGAAATACTTTGTTTCTACAAGAGCCATTGAAAACCTCACTACCATATGATTTCAGTTTTTACCGTCACAGCTATCACTAAAGAGCTGCAGCTCCTTCACATCCTTTGGAATGCAGAAGGAAAAAAGCTACATCCTTTGGTCCATTGTTACCCTAGGTTTCATCACAGAAGTTAAAACAACGTATAGTTCATTTTGCATCATGAATTTAAAAAACCCTGAGGATTAACAATCGACGATAAAACAATTGCTGCACCGGAATATTAAGCAGTGAAATATTCTGCATGTAGTCAAATGTTACAGCAGCGGGACTCTCGTTTTCTTTGGTCAGATTTGTTGAAGCTTGTAGAAAACTGCACAATTTTTAACTCTTCCTTTGCGGATCATTAAATCTTCTTTCAGCAACCTTCGTTGCCTTCCCGTTAAGGAATGGGGAATTCAGTTTCTGTTCCAGAACTTCGCATGTGCAACAGGTATCTAACCGGAGACCTTCCAAAACTAAGGTGAAAATGTTTTCTGAAGTATTTCGATATCTAATGTCTAGTTGGAATATTTTTCCTTTAACATCTGAAATATGATTTTCACGGTGCACTTTGCTTCAAGGTAATTTTTTAATCTTGGAGAAGTAGTGAGTTTGATTTCCTGGAAAAGACACGATATGTTGGTTTTAAAGATCATGTTAGTTTCTGCAGGCTTTGAATTTGCTGTGGGGTTCTTTCCTCTTAAATCAACCTCCACCTTGCATTCAAATAACCAATACCAAAAATGTTCCGTTCTATCTAAAAGGCAACAAACTCTTCAACAATGAAAAATCTTATTACTAGAATAAACAGTTCGCAGCCATGCCAACAGAATTAGCAGTGCTGCCATGTTAAGAATAGAAACACCAGAACTTCAGGAGTTACGTTTTTGCTGAAACTAACACAAGCTTTCCAGATGCAAAAAACATACACAGATGGATATTACGTCGTTCTGCACAGAACGCTGCGGCTACCGTTAAAGAATACCTGGATATAAATAACTCGTTTTGCATAAAATGTGGATTAGATTGTGTCAGAAGTGTCCGTTCAAATAATATGGTGCGAAGTGGAACTCACACCACCACGTCACAATTTTTGAGTTGTATATGTTGCCAGTATCCGAAAACGTTCTGAGCAATTTCTAGAAGAGGATGTAAGTCGTTATTCCCTCGAATTTTAGAAATAGTTTGTCCTAGGTCTGTCTAAAAGATATTATTTCGACTACCTAAGGTTGCTTGGGTAACGTTGCTTTCAAGTAACATCAAAACTGCACACTGTTTTCTGCAACATGTTTAGGTTGCCATCGACATCTAAACATTTGTATACACTGATGAGCCAAAACATTACGACCACTACCCAGCGTGACGTTTTATGCCTCCTCGTTGCGTTTCAGGCACGTGATGCCATAAGGAAAGTGTGTAGGCTTGCAAAGGACAGATCATCAGTACGCAGAGCCTGCCAACGAGTATATTGAACACGGCGAAGGTGGTCGAAAGTTCACGTGCTGCTATCGTGAGCATCTACGGAAAGAGGTAGTGTAATGCTAACACAGGTCGTCTTGAATCGATGCCAACGTTATACCTTGACGAGGAATATTTGAGAAGTTGTGACTGTGAGATAACCTAATGGAAGCAGAACAATCAAACTGGGATACGGTTCCGAAACACTCTAGCAGAGTATAACAAACAGTAAATAATTGAGTTAGGGAACAGATGTTCTCCCAGCACAAAAGGAAGTTGCAACATTACATACTAATATCGATCATAAGTCTAGTTAGGCTTCCTTGTGTCAAGCAATATAAAAATGCAGAAGGCAATGCTAAGGCTAACCTAACCTTCCTTGACACACACACACTAAACTGTTTATTTATCCCCTTTCACGCTACAGCACAGTAGCCTGACATTGCAGATAAATGTTTTAGTAAGTTGAAAATCAGACAAACAAATGCCCTATGAGATAGCAAACAGTAACATATTCCTGTCAACAACATGTACTTGAAATGAACTAGATGCAACGGTTTATGGAACCAATCATCAACACACATGAAACTAGTAGCAATAGTGACCAGGGAAAAGCATGAAATGATTCTGATTTAAATCACGGATCTGTTAATAATCATACTCTATAATACTGCTTAGTACTGGGTCTCTATACCAGTGAGTTAACCAACTTACCTTGGAATAGCTAACACCGCAAATATTTTTTCTTAAGGGCACTACACCCTGCCTATCTAACCCATGTTAATTTAGGCAAGTATTTGAACCATTTCTGAAAAAACTATTTGATGCAGGACCTTTATATTTTTACTGTGTGTTAAATGATGCTAATAGTCAACTGTACTAAAATCTACTGTATCCATATTATAGTTTTAAAGAAATACTTTTTTAAATTTGTTAACAAAAAGTATGAAGATTTTTTGTGCAGAAAATATTTTTTGTGGGCTTCCTAATGGGGGAATACTAATGAATGTAGTACCAGAGGTGGCTTTTTATGTTATGCAGAGGCTCTGAAAATTTCATTCATTTATTTATGATGATTTCTGATATAATGGGGCATATGTGAAAATTTTTGTTAGCGGAAAATTGACTTTAAAGAAAAAAACTTTTGAAATTTGTTACTTACAGTTAATTAAAACTGTCCTGCTGCAATGATGGCTCTTCTTTGGCCTCTAACAGGTCTTCCAGCTTCTTTTTCACCTTCCTAGATGTTGGTCTTGCTTTCTTGACCATATCAGATGCAGACCTGTCTGCATCGGCTATTCTCATTTTATTATAGTGTTGCAGACCAGTGATCATATTTCCACCAGGATTAATTCCCAACTTTTTCAGTACCCAACACTTTCCAATATTACCACAATTGAATGTAATAACAGCATCATGAACTCCTCGTTTCATTGTATACTTGCCTACAGATACAATTTTAGGAAGGCGGTTCCAAATCATGCTGTTGAAAAATTGATTTGGGTTCTCTGTCTGCCCATGCAGACATTTCCTTAGAAGGTCTGGATGAGCCAAGTATCTGAAAATAGGTTTAATTGCTCTAATAACAGCAGCAGGAAGAGATTGCAGGTGAAAATAAGATTCTCCAGTTGCCTGAGCCCTGTTATAACTGCACCACAATCAATGACATTTCTTACCATTAGTGGAGGACTTATGGAAGATTATGGTCCAAACATCTCTCTTCATTGTCTCCAGATTTTCTTTATTTCTCCTAATTACCTGCCCATAGTATATCTGCAAGTTTTCTATTTCAGTTTTAGTTAACTGACCCTGTCCAGTCAACAGTATTCCGTCTTCTAATATTTTTTCTCTCATATCAACAGTTACTTTTCTCAGCCTTGTTCCCAAACGTTTTTTAACATGGTCTACACATTCTATTTTGCTAATAATGGCATTTTCTATAAGCCAGCCGGTGTGACCGTGCGTTTCTAGATGCTTCAGTCTGGAGCCGCGTGACCGCTACGGTCGCAGGTTCCAATCCTGCCTCGGGCATGGATGTGTGAGATGTCCTTAGGTTAGTTAGGTTTAAGTAGTTCTAAGTTCTAGGGGACTGATGACCTCAGAGCTCAGAGCCATTGTAACCATTTGCTATGTCTTAGAGTTCACCACATTGTTGTATGCCTTACTGTCACCATCGCCCAAATATTTGGTGTACTGTACGCCTCTTGTTTCTATGGATTGATGAAATATTTGTTGTACTCCATGGACTTCCGTACCACCACTTGTTCCTCCAAAATTAGCCACACAGTTGTGTTCTTTATGTTCACTGACTTTACAACATTTGCAATATTTAGACATTATCTCCAAATCTAACACCTGAGTGGTGTCTACACTCATGACAGTCACTACCGAGCAAGGTGGCGCAGTGGTTAGCACACGGGACTCGCATTCGGGAGGACGACGGTTCAATCCCGTCTCCGGCCATCCTGATTTAGGTTTTCCGTGATTTCCCTAAATCGTTTCAGGCGAATGCCGAGATGGTTCCTTTGAAAGGGCACGGCCGATTTCCTTCCCAATCCTTCCCTAACCCGAGCTTGCGCTCCGTCTCTAATGACCTCGTTGTCGACGGTACGTTAAACACTAACCACCACCACCACCACCACCATAACAGTCACTACTCCATTCAGAGAAGTATGTCCTCTTTTCTGCCAACTTCCATCAAGTGCAACTGCAATATCTGAACATCCAACATTTTCTTCCATTGCTTCCCTAGCAGCCAGTTTCATGTTTTCCTCACTGACCTCACATACAGCTTTCTCTAATATTGCAGTCAGTTTTTCAAATTTATATGATGGTTGATGTAAGTTCATCACTGAACAAAATTTTCTCCCTGCAGCCATGCCCTTGCCAATGGATCGTAAGGCATAAACTAATCTAGAATTGATAACATAAGAGCCACTTGCATCTGAGTTTGAAGAACTCATAAATGAAATCACAGCTGAGCATTTAGTGCGAATTAAATCCAAAGCAATTGCTAGGCCTTTTCTCCCACTGGCACTCTCACAAATTTTCACGTTCTGTGACTCACCACACTGTCTACATTGTACAAATTAAGAAATTACCTCTGGTAATATTCTCAGATTTATAATAATGTTACTGCAACCCTTGTCACTTACATTAAATTCGTTGTAACTCTCTTGAAATGGTGAGAGCATCTTTGATGATGCACTTGGTGAAGAATTGCAATTACAAACATAGTTGCCAGGCAACATAACCTCTTAAACAGAAAGCTTTCTAAACTTGTTTCCCTAAATTGTCGTTTCTTGAAAGTGTCTTTACGTTTCGTCGCCTTCAATAAACACAACAAAACACACGTAAACAAGTACTGCAAACGTAAGTATAACAATTACTCGCAATCACACTTGAACAAAACCAACCGCTTGTTTGAAAGCGTGTTGTTTACAAACAGCAGAAACAAAAGAATACCGACTGTTGCATTCGAAGGATAGCCAACACACTTGGGCGTAAAAAACAAAACAAAAATCCCTAACGTGTAATGTAGGGGTTATAATGATAAGCCTTTACAGTGCTTCATTAACTAACTAGCCTAGTATATGCGGACCCTTAAACTTTAATGGTTTGAAGAATTACGCTCATTAACAAAACTGCACAAGTATGTATGCAGAAGGGTAAGTATCCTCATCAATAACTGTTAATTAAGCGAATCACAACAAACTATTACTCTTTGAATAACAAATGTGCTTTAATAAACGATATTACCACCTATTCAAAT
This sequence comes from Schistocerca serialis cubense, assembly GCF_023864345.2. Classification (NCBI taxonomy): domain Eukaryota; kingdom Metazoa; phylum Arthropoda; class Insecta; order Orthoptera; family Acrididae; genus Schistocerca; species Schistocerca serialis. Next base: position 4,134,008 of record NW_026048455.1, on the reverse strand, counting down.
ATATTTGGCTGTGCAAATGCCAACAAAACATTAAATTAGAGTTCAAACACTTTCTCATGAATTGAACTCTCATATCTTTGTTATTCTGATCAAACTGAATAATGTAATAATTAATAATCTTCCTCATTTCTTATTAACTTTACAATTTTCAGTCAGCTATTCAACTAAAGCAAATTATTTAACTAAATGACTGCAGATTGATTTAAAATTGCACTGGAAGTCGAGTATTTCTGAAGCCATAAAACTGAATTTTAAGCTCTATAACGCCACACATTGGTAAGGATTCATAACTTATTTTAAAGCTGCCAAATAAGTCTTTCCATAATAAATTAGGACACTCGGAATTCAATTCATTAGGGCAGAATTACTGTCCAGGTTTGTGATTTGGGATGATCATAGATGTAAGATAGATTTTTTAGTGACACCACGAATATTTTTAAAATAAACCAAATTTTATAAATACCTGGTCCATTTACAGATTGCCAAATATAAACAATTTAGTGGAAGGCTGACAGTACTGATGGCGTAACTTGTAGCGGCTGTTAACCTGGTGGGGATGCAATCAATGCCATAGTGTTTGCCTCACCTTGTTACTGTACGTCTTGGCGTCGGAATTACGTTTTTATAGGGCGAAAAAAACCTTGCCATGATAATATTATCACTAAATAAGAAATCTGAGTCCCATTAATACTGCTCTTAAGCTCTTCTGACCTCAAAACTCCAATAATATGAGCCACAACGATCCGCTACTGCTAGCGAGATGTTAACCACAGCACTGCTCCGACCAGATTGCTTACCTGTCACAGAGGACGATTTACCACTGTCGCGCCAACCACAGTTTCCACTTCTCCAGGCTACATCCGTAGCTACAGGGCTTCCGCACATCTTTCACAGTCATTCCTACTTGCCCTAACTATGGACCAAATGATTTACAGTACATTATATAGCAATCATCACATTAGTTATTTAAATCCACAAGCATAATTTAAACAACATTGTTCAAAAGTTCATATAACTGAAACTTGTATACGTAATCAAAGAATTTCCATGACAGACACAACATTCTACATAAGCAACACTACAAACTGACATACAAATATCTTTAAGATACAAAACAGATCTAAAATAGGTGTTACATGTTACATATGCCCAATGCTTCATTGATGTTTCCTGTTAGGGAAAGAAAATACATCACAGAACACACTAAAACACTACATACATTATACATATGATTGATAAACAAGTGGTAAGCATGAATAATCAATTCTGTACACCTATCATAATTGACCCTCATTTTGTGAAAGGATAGCTTGAGTAGTAATCATGATTTTTCTGTTCTGCCAAGAATACTGAGTAGCATGTAGAAAACGTTTAAAAACTGTAGGTACACATTTACAAGTATACAAGGAACAATATCAAAAGAAATTTTAAACTATTCATGTCAACATACAAACATATTTAAATTGAACTTGGTATTCTTTTCTCCCTGCTCTTATTTGAAACAGGCAGCCCATCTCTCAAAACCATAGCAAAACGCGTACAACAATAACCAAGATAATATCAACTAACTTTGCTCCCTGCTATAGCATCTGGCAGTCCTTGTTTGCAAATATTTCAACACTGTATATTTAGCATACATTAGACATCTGGCTGCCCGCTTTGAATTTTATACCAGTTTATTTCTGACACGAATTTAAACACATAAAACACTCAAAAGGATTTCCATTTCAAACGCTGCCTATTACTGAGATATCGCAGTCCACGTCTGACTACATTTTATCACATTCAGATATATGTTCTTGCCCCACTTTGTATTTAAGGCAGTCTGTATTTAAGGCAGTTCGCATTTCTTTTCAATTTGGCAACATTTGCCTTTAGCCATTTCAATATAGGGTTTCACATATATTACAACAATTTTTAGAATTTGAAACTCACAAGAAAGTATCAGCAATTTTATGCAGATACCAACATTTTTATAAAGACATAAATTACATTTAAGAACAATACAGTAACTTTGTAAAATTAGTATATTTCTTTTCCAGTATACTATACAATTTTACTCCAGTATCATTTCTCAATATACTTCATTTATTCATTCCTAGGGACATATGGTTTGAGATCCACTGTGTTACAGACTCTAGGGGCTTCTTCGATTTCAAAATAAATAGCAAATTGTGAGGTATATCTTGTATTATAAATGGCCCATTATGTATAACTTTAATCTGGAAATTTCTTGGTTAAGTTCACTTGATTTTTCATGAGTCTTCAGAAGAACATAGTCTCTGGCCTTTAACTTCACAAACTTCAAGTAACTATTGTCGCTTTTAGATCTTGTTTCCGCATTTTCTTCGTTTTTTCTTATACCAATTCTTCCTTCTGGGCTAATCTAAAATTTCTCCTCAGTCAAACATTTATAACTGAGCAGGATTTCCTCAGGTGTGAAATCAGAAGATTCATGATGCAAGGTGCTCATTACACTCACAATTTCAGATACAAATGTGCCCCATGCTCTATGATTATGGTGGCAATAAGTCCTACATAACCTACCTATTTCCATCACATACCTGCAACAGTGTTGCTGAATGGATGGCAGGCGAACATATATTTTACTTCTACACTAATCACCCACATGCCATCTTTCCAAGTTTTGGAATCGGGGACCATTACCGGACAGTACCGGAGATGCTGCATACTGTCAAAATTTACTTTGATACATTTCCCAGTTGAATCCTCATTTTGGTGGTATTTCACGTTTTTACAAATATGTTCAATTATCTTTTTGCTTGAAACTTACTTCACGTAATTCGTTTGGAAAGTTCCATTTTCACTGCATTCCTTGGGTATCTCATCAGTACCATTTGGTAATCGGTACAATCCATCTGCTACATAGTTTTTGTGCCCTTTACATAGCAGATTTCCTAATTAGGTTGTTGTAGGTAAAAAGCCCATCTGACTAGCCTACCATTTAGAAGGCAATAATCGTTAAGGAATGTTACAGCTTTGTGGTCAGTGAGTATTATAATATAATGACCCCACAAATAATCTCTATATTTCTTTAGGCCCCATGTTATGGCCAAGGCCTCCTTCTCTGATATGGTATAGTTCCTAATGTATTTCGTAAACGTCCTGCTGCCAAAAGCTATAGTGCTATGTTGTAAATCTCGTGTATCAAATATCTCATGGGAAATTTCCGTACCAATCTCATAGGCGCTACTGTCAGTATCATATGGAAAAGTTCTGACAGTATTGGGTGATGTAAAACATTACTATACAAAAGCTCCTTGTTTAAAGATTCGAAATCCTGCTGACACCCATCTGCCCAAAGAAAACCACTATTTTATTCAAGAAAGTTGTTCATTTGAGGACTATTAGAGACTAGCCCCTTAACAAATTTTCTGTAAAATCCACACAAACCTTTAAAGGCTGTCAACTTTTTTCGATTTTTTGGTGGGGAAATTTTCCTATGGCACTTGGCTTGCCCAGGTCCTTACTAATTTCGTTATTAGTAATTATATGGCCCAAGAATTTCATTTATGATTTTACAAATACAGACTTTCTTAATTTTAAGGTCATGCCTCCTGCTTGAAGAGCAACAAGAACTTTCTGCAACAGTTCGCAGTGTTCTTGCCAGTTTACATTGGCGACCAATAAGTTCAAATGGTTCAAATGGCTCTGAGCACTATGGAACTTAACAGTGAGGTCATCAGTCCCCTAGAACTTAGAACTACTTAAACCTAACTAACCTAAGGACATCACAGACGTAGCGGTCGAGCGGTTCCAGACTGAAGCGCCTAGAACCGCTCGGCCACAACGGCAGGCTGGCGATCAATAAGTCATCTACGTAAATAGTTAACCTGGAACTCAACTCCCGCCCTAATACAAAATCTAGAGCTCTAATAATCTCTTCCACTTAAGTATTCAGTCCAAATAGAACTGCTTTGCGTTGATAACATTTCCCGGCAAACAGAAATGCTGTATATTTACGGGATTTACGGGATTTGCCAACAGCCATCGGTTAAGACGAGGCTGGTTAAAAACCATATATTATGAAATTTTTGACAAACTTCGAGCAGATTTTCAGGTCTGCCTCCCTTTTTACCATTTTTTGAAGTTCTTGATTCATTGACCACTCATACTTCTCCATCCTTTTTGTTTACAGCGATAAGTGGACTGTTATATTCGCTGTTACTGCGTTCTATTACTCCCCATTCTATCATCTTATCTTTTTCATTGTGTACGGCCGTTCATTCTGTACGGCCGTTTCTTAGATAAAGGCACCGAATATGGTCCTACAAAGAATGGATCATGATCCAAAGTTTCAATAAAGTAGTCAACATTTCGAACCAGTTCGGGGTTATCCGAAAATTCTCTGTTGTTGCTTTGCAAGATATTAATCAATTACCCGTTCTGGCCTGAGGTTATGCCTATTAAGTTTTCGGTAATTTCCTTGAAATGATGTCCATGACTTTCATCGTCATTTATCACTCTCTTAACATGGTACAGTTCGTAAACAAATCCCTTATCTGACACGCTCTCATACTCTGAAAATTTGTCTTCCAAAATTTTTGTATTCATGGTTAATGTTAACCATTTCCTGACTGCAATCGATCATTACTTTTTCTTTTCTAGCCAATCTACGCCTACGATCATTTCAGTATATAAGTCTGGTACGACCAAGAAATCATGTTCAGACTCCTGAGCTTTGAAACTGAACACAGCAAATTCTTGGTCCTTTATTGGCTTACTAGATTTACCTGTGGCGCTGACGATCTTTACGCCACTAACAGACATCATGACCAGTCCAGGTTTATTACAAATGTATTCGAAAAATTATTGAAAAATGACGCTTATATGAGAGCCATATGCAGAAGTACTTGTGTTCTGATATTTTAAATGTCATCTGGGATCATGGTCTGTTTTGTGGTTAAATTATTGTCATTATTTTGTTCCTCTCACAAAAGATATTGGTCGACCATAACGTCGCCACAAGACATGTCCTTGTCCTGCAAGTCACCCATATCAGGTGGCTTCTTCTTTTCTGGAGTTCAAAGTTTTTTTTAGTTACTTGAACTCTTCATAGAAATGGTAGCGTATCATCAGGTGGTTCTTTCTTCTTTGTTCAGTAATGACGTCTGGATTTTGTTTGAAAACACATTCATTGGTTGCTACAACATTGCTGTTAGTTGCACCTTCATTGTTGTCAGGTACACCGATATTTTCGTCCTCCAGCAGTCGTCCGAATCCGACCTTTCTCTTTCGCTTTCTGGATCTAACACGAAAGCTTTTCTAAGTCAGCTGCTAAGCTCGTTTTCTGATTCCTCTTCAGATCTTAATTCAGGGTCGCATTTCTCCTGATGAGCTATCATCCTCATCAGTTTAAATAATGTCCACAGTTACTTCATACTTCATATCATCTTTATACGCTCCAAGAACAGGTAGACAATGTCTATATTTTCATTATATTCAAATTCTCGCCTTTTGGTAGCAGTGGGTATAGCAGTTGTTTGCGAATTGTTAACAGAGGTTATTTCACCATTAATGCTGAGAATTTCGTCCTCCAAGATCGTTCTAACCATAATGACCTATTCATTGGCATCCCACGAGCGTTGCATGGGGCTTTTTATTACCTCCTCCTTATTTTCGGGTCATATAACCTTGTCGACGTCCCTATATCTCTCCTACATTAAATTAACTTCTGGGTCGCACATGCTTTCTTCAAATCCTCCCATTCGCATTGTATGAGGCTCTTGTACAGATCGCCCATCGGCACACGCCATTTTGTCACCTCTGAAAACTGATTTTCACCAGCTACACTGCTATTTGTACTGCTACTCGCGCTTTCTCTTACGTTTACGAATCCGCCGGTTTTTCTCCTAGACTATGGAACTATTATTTGCCGTAGTGGTTTCGGTTCTACCTATTGTGAAGTCTACGTTCTGTTCCACCGCCTCACACATGACGTCTCTTCGAACAGCTGGAACATTCACACTTGTCATTGCTCTCAGATAACTTTTAAGTTTGCTAGCGCCGAGCCCGCTGCCTGCTATCGGGGAATCACCGTAGCACGAACCTGACGTACATTTTGCGTCGCACTTTTCCGCACGACTGCTTTCCAGTTTCATTATTCACAGACTATTTCGGTAAAAGTTTCTTCGTCTGGTTCAGGAAATTCTGTCCGCATCATCTAGGTCTCAACATCGGCGGTATTCAGTTTTCCGTATCGCTCTGATGTGTATTTCGTGAGGAAAAGCCTCTACCGTGACCGGCTGATTTTCCTCTACCTCTTTGAACCACATTGACACGATAACCATCACTGTCATTTTGTTCATCATGATTACGGTTGTTTCTGTTAGTATTACTCTGGCCGTTATCCCTGTTTCCTCACCAGTGGTCTTCATCTTACACCCTTTCTAAGGACGCTAAGAAACTTCGGTTGTTGCTTCCTACGTATCTTTTAGAAACTTGTGGGATCTTTTTCCATAGTTCCCAGATAACTTCAGATTCTGATCGTCTACTTCTTAAGAGTATCAACTTGTGCCAGCAGTATTCAAAGAAATCTTTTGAATAATTTCTACCGCTATTATTATGGAGTTTAGCCATTATAAACTCCCACAATAAACAATTCTGCCTTTGTTTAGACCAGCATTCTTTTGAGAAGTTTTGTTTAGATTCGCCAAAATTCATTTGTTCAGTATTTAGGTTAATTTGCCAGCGCTTAGCATCACCTGCCTAGGTGCTGATCACCAAGTTTATCTTATCCCGATTAGATAAATAATCAGGAAAAATTCTTTTGCAGTTATTTACAAAATCTACTGGATTCCATCCGTTATGTTTCCTGGCAGGATCGAACATTTCCTCGCTTTCCAACCATTTGTTAAGTGGTGTCCCGTTACCAATGACACAAGGCCTGTCTCGTATTTTAGATTCAAGGTCAGAAACTTTTCCTTGAATTTGCGAAGTGTTTTGATCACATTGCTGTTTGCATTCAACAACTTGTTCAATAAAATTTTTTTCTGTATCTAAAACTGTAAGATTTCGTTCTTGCACATAACGAAAGAATTTCCATGATGGGTACTTCATTCTACACAGGCTACACTACAAAGTGACATAGAAATACGGGTACAGATTAAAAACAGGTCTTAAATAGGTGTTACAGTAGGACAGTGAAACTATCACTACTCGCTAAATGGTTAGACGTCCATGGCTGCCGGCCAATGTGCCGAGCGGTTCTAGGCGCTTCAGTCTGGAACCGCGCGACCGCTATTGTCGCAGGTACGAATCCTGCCTCAGGCATGCATATGTGTGATGTCCCTAGGTTAGTTAGGTTTAAGTAGTTCTAAGTTCTAAGGGACTGATGACCTCAGCAGTTAAGTCCCATAGTGCTAAGAGCCGTTTGAGCCATTTCGTCCACAGCTCTTCACAGAACATGGGGTTTGGTGGCTTGTCTGCCCTGTAATGTAGGACAGATGGTGATCTTTTGCATCTCTGCTGATACAGCACAATCCTGGTGCACGCACAAGTATCTTGGAGCACACTGTTCATCGTACATTGTTGAACAAGGAGCTCCGCAACTTACCATTCCTATGTGTTCACAGGTTGACCCAGCGACATCGTCAGTTACGATTGTAGCCGATCAGTGGAAACGTGGCGGCTCTTTAGGTGAATCACATTTTTGCTACACTAAACGCCGTCATCGGGGTGAACAGCGGCTCGAAACGTGCAGCGCGCCCCCTAACGCTGGCTGATGGGAGCAGTATTATGCTCTGGGAGACATTCTCCTGCACTTGCAAGGGATGTATTGTAGTAATCGAAGGCACTCTGATGATTGAGAACCATCTGCATCCCTTCATGGTAGCTGTTTTCTCCGACGGAAATGTAATCGTTCAGTCCGTGTCTCGGAGCCATAACCGTGCTACTGATGTTTGAGTAGCATTATAGTGAATTAACGTTGTTGCCTCGACGATAAAATTTGTTTGTTATAAATCCTATGCAACCCCTCCGGGTTGTGTTCGTGCGCGTATGAGCCCAGTTGTTTTGCGGTCTAAAACAGAAAAAAGCAAAACAAATTTCGTGCGCAAATCAGAGTCCCGTTATTTATGCAAATTACGAGACACACGCCAAGACATCTAATGCCACATACCAACTAACGGTCGGATCGCTGATGCGCATAATCAGTGGTGTAATTCGTTCCAAAGACTGACAAATATGCTATTAAGCAGGTGGTTATAATGTTTTGGCTTATCAGTACATAGCGCTACCTCGTAGTCTCTGGCGAAAAATTTTCTGAATAGTTTGAGTGTTTAGTAGACTCTGTGTCAGAGGACGTGAGCACCAGTTACCAGTGTAGCAGGTCCTTTCGATTCTGCAATTCCCTTTTTTTTTTCTTGTTCAATGAAAACTACTATCAGCAGAAAGAGGAAGTCTTCGAGGTTCGTTATTATACAAATGTGTTAGCGAATGCTTGCGTGGAATATTGCAAATAAACGGATTTTTGCTGGGATGAAGAAGCCTGGATTGCCTATTGGATGGACAATAAGGCAAGAAGAACAAGAAGAAGAAGAGGAAGAAAACGGCAGTTCCAGTGCTAGTGAATGATGTACAATATAATAGCTCTGCGCACCGTCCAAAGTATGGGCCCAAAAGGAAGATGTGTGGTTCGCGCCTAGATATATTCGACTACATCTGGTGGAAAATGTTGATTTATTCTACAGTTTGGACCAACAAGAAATTTTTTTAAGACATTTCATTTGAAATTATGCAGAATGGAATAATTTTTTGTCAGCCATAGGAACAACAGGGAATATGTAGCATCCGTTCGTCTTTTGTGGAAAATGATGTTTAAGGGCAACACACAGTATTTTGAAAAAAAAAAAAGAAATCGGTGTAAAATAGTTCACATAACTATATACATCTAATTTTAGTAACTTAGTAACTTAACACCTTTTCTTCTCAACATTTCTGTGTTTGGAAGACAGAGGCTTAAAAAATTACTACAGAAATGACCATCGAATATGCCGCTACTGTCACTCCAGACATGATCCAGCAAAAGTAGTTCGACACAAAGCACTGTTAAAATTGGCGTTGTGGATGCTGTAGTGTGCTAGACCATTAATAAACATAGACGCCACATGCCCCCTTCCTGTACTGTGCTGATTTCTGAAACTACCGTCAACGTCATCTGACGGGCCTAAATCCTACCGTCACCCGCTGCGCAAAGTGGAGTTGACATCAAAGTTTTCCTCTTTTACATCAGAAATCAACAAATAGTTATGAAAACTGAGCGACATCAATCGACGTAATTCCTGCGACATTTGAAATATTAGAATGATACATACAATGGTCAGAGAGAGTCTGAAAGCTTGCAAGGGTGTGGCAGGCTAGGTTGTGCTGAGAAATAATGGTTAAGAAGAAAATTCCTTACGTTGCTCGTTTCCGAGTTAACAAGCATTGGAGTTAGCCAATCTGGCCATTGTGCGCACCAATACAACGAGCCCGCCTGAGACAATGTCGCCAAACCTGTACTTCGTTTGTTTTCCTAAAACCGAACAAGTCTGCGATACAAAATTTAGACATTCGACGGCAGTAAATATCAATCTTAGAAAAAGGCTGAGCTGTTTTGTGCTCTATTGTTCTAAGCTGTGAGAAAAACTGGCAGTAACTGCATTTGGCGGACCGCTTGAATTTGAGAGGGCGACGGCCTAATTAACTACAATGCTAATTAACTCGGAAACAGCTCAACGTATCGAATTTTTTCCGTAACGTTTCCGCCCAACCTTCGTATCAGGTTCAAAATTATAGATAAGAGTATGTTAAACCCTATAGATATACGATAGAGAATTCACTGTGTGACAAAATAATGAAATTAAGTGAAATTTTAAACTCAATCTATTCATGGTCATCTTTCCAGCGGGATTTCCTTCCAAATATTAACCTCCGTTCATTCTCCCAAATTATAAAAGCATTAAATAAGATATTAACTTAATTTACATGTAAAGGTATGTAATATCTGTCCCACTTAGAGAATAACTGCGTAAGTATAGCAAATATTGCCGATAATCTTTCACTACCTGATTCCAGCAGCTGTCTGTACTTCTTTTCACACAAATCGGATTAGTAACAGCACATTTCCAAACTCATGTGTTAGGTCACAGTCGCTCGCTATCGTTTGACAGTGGTCATCGAAGTACCTTCTGGGAATGAAGCGCTACTGGCGGATAGTCTACCCAATATAATCTTCCTAATTTTCATTTCATAAGCAGTCGATTACACATTGAGTGTAGATGCTTTCTAAGAATAATAAATCTGAATGTGAAGCTGAGAGACAAATGAAACTGAGGCTTCCCTCTTCTCCTCCAAGAGGCCTTGCGTACATGGCGAAGGGTATTTCGCGAAACATTGTCGTTCACAATATTCCTTTATTCCATCAGGTCCATTCACATTTCTTCTGTTGATCGATATCCGTTGTTTTTCTATTCCGTACCATTAATTTCAATGTCTGTTCGTGCGGCTATTGAAATCAGATATGAACGTATCATTCAAATAATTTCAGAAAACTAAATTTAGAATTTCGGCTTCGTTTTTGGAACACAACCTATGACCAGCTTAGAGACAGAAGTGATGACACACTCGCAGGACCTGACCATAATTTTGCAGGACAATGCTCAAGCACGTACAGTGCAAGCTGTTACTGATTTGTTTGACTGACGGGGCTGCTAAGTGCTATACCACCTACTGCACTCCCCTGACTTAAGCCCTTGTGAGTTCAACTCTATTTCTAAACTGAAGTAAACACTTCACGGCATTCACTTCGCAACTGCTACAAATTCTTCGGGCAACAGACTGCGCCGCTCGAACTGTCAACACAACTGACACTGCTAAGAGTATCCTACGACTTCCACATCTCTGGCAACGGGTTATGCACAGTGCTGGTGACTACTTTGAAGGTCAGTAAAATTTTGAAACGTGTATCTGTTTTGTACCAGCTGTAAAAAAATAGTTGCCGCTATTAAAGTTCCAACGCTCACATTATTTGGAGTCTCCTCGGTGACAGATAGGCAGGTAGCGTAGCTGCAGAACAGTTTAAAAATTGTGTCTGTAGGTGATGTACGTTACACGCAAATTGCCATCGTTGAATTTTTCACTGCACAGAAAGAAACTATGGGGAAGTGAATACTACATCTACATCTACATGATTACTCTGCAATTCACATTTAAGTGCTTGCCAGAGGGTTCATCGAACCACAATCATACTATCTCTCTACCATTCCACTCCCGAACAGCGCGCGGGAGAAACGAACACCTAAACCTTTCTGTTCGAGCTCTGATTTCTCTTAGTTTATTTTGATGATCATTCCTACCTATGTAGGTTGAGCTCAACAAAATATTTTCGCATTCGGAAGAGAAAGTTGGTGACTGAAATTTCGTAAATAGATCTCGCCGCGACGAGCAACGTCTTTGCTTTAATGACTTCCATCCCAACAAGGGTATCATCTCTGCCACACTCTCTCCCCTATTAAGTGATAATACAAAACGAGGTGCCCTTTTTTGCACCATTTCGATGTCCTTCGTCAATCCCACCTGGTAAGGATCACACACCGCGCTGCAATATTCTAACAGAGGATGAACGAATGTAGTGTTAGCTGTCTCTTTAGTGGATTTGTTGCATCTTCTAAGTGTACCGCCAATGAAACGCAACCTTTGGCTCGCCTTCCACACAATATTATCTATGTGGTCTTTCCAACTGAAGTTGTTCGTAATTTTAACACCCAGGTACTTAGTCGATTTGACAGCCTTGAGAATTGTACTATTTATCGAGTAATCGAATTCCAACGGATTTCTTTTGGAACTCGTGTAGATCACCTCACACTTTTCGTTATTTAGCGTCAACTGCCACCGGCCACACCATACAGCAATCTTTTCTAAATCGCTTTGCAACTGATACTGGTCTTCGGATGACCTTACTAGACGGTAAATTACAGCATCATCTGCGAACAACCTAAGAGAACTGCTCAGACTGTCACCCAGATCATTTATATAGATCAGAACCCGAAGAGGTCCCAGGACGCTTCCCTGGGGAACACCTGATATCACTTCAGTTTTACTCGATGATTTGCCGTCAGTCGGAAAGGAACCTAATCGGTATACAATCTGGACCTGAAGACTTGCCCGTATCAAGCGATTTGATTTGCTTTGCAACCCCAAAGGTATTACCTCTAAGAAACTCATGCTAGCAGCTATTCGTGTTTCAAATTGTGGTATATTCCATTCGTCTTCCCTGGTGAAGGAATTTCGGAAAACTGCGTTCAATAACTCCGCTTTAGCGGCAAAGTCGTCGGTAACAGTACCATCGGCACTGCGCAGCGAAGCTATTGTCTGCGTCTTGCCGCTTGTGTACTTTACATAGGACCAGAATTTCTTCGGATTTTCTACCAAGTTTCCAGACAATGTTTCGTTGTGGAACCTATTAAAGGCATCTCGCGTTGAAGTCCGTACCAAATTTCGCGCGTCTGTAAATTTTAGCTAATCTTCGGGATTTCGCGTTCTTCTGAACTTCGCATGCTTTTTCCGTTGCCTCTGCAACAGCGTTCGGACCGGTTTTGTGTACCATGGGGGATCAGTTCCATCTCTTTCCAATTTATAAGGTATGAATATCTCAATTGCGGTTGCTACTATATCTTTGAATTTGAGCTACATCTCGTCTACATTTGCATAGTCAGTTCGGAAGGAATGGAGATTGTCTCTTAGGAAGGCTTCTAGTGACACTTTATCCGCTGTTTTAAATAAAATTATTTTGCGTTTGTTTCTGGTGGATTTGGAAGAAACGGTATTGAGCCTAACTACAACGACCTTTTGATCACTAATCCCCGTATCAGTCATGATGCACTCTATTAGCTCTGGATTGTTTGTGGCTAACAGATCAAGTGTGTTTTCGCAACCATTTAGAGTTCGCGTGGATTCGTGGACTAACTGCTCGAAATAATTTTCGAAGAAAGCATTTAGGACAATCTCGGAAGATGTTTTCTGCCTACCACCGGTTTTGAACAAGTATTTTTGCCAACATATCGAGGGAAGCTTGAAGTCCCCACCAACTATAACGGTATGAGTGGGGTATTTATTTGTTACGAGACTCAAATTTTCTCTGAACCGTTCAGCAACAATATCATCGGAGTATCGGGGTCGGTAGAAGGAGACAAGAATTAACTTAGTTCGGCTGTTAAGTATAACCTCCACCCAAACCAATTCGCACGGAGTATCTACTTCGACTTCACTACAAGATAAACCACTACTGACAGACACAAACACTCCACCACCAATTCTGCCTAATCTATCTTTCCTGAACACCGTCTGAGACTTCGTAAAAGTTTCTGCAGAACTTATTTCACGCTTATTTCAGGCGCTTGAAGCTCAGGGACTTTCCCAGCACAACTACAACAATTTACAACTACAATTCCCACTGTTCCTTGGTCCAAGCACGTCCTGTATTTGCCATGCATCCTTTGAGATTGCAGTCCACTCCGTACTTTCCCGAGGCCTTCTAACCTAAAAAAAACGCCCAGTCCACGCCACACAGCCTCCGATACCCGTGTAGCTACCAGCTGATTGTAGTGAACTGCTGACCTATTCAGCGGAACCCGAAACCCCACCACCCTATGGCGCAAGTCAAGGAATCTGCAGCCAACACGGCCGCAAAACCGTCTGAGCCTCTGATTTCGGCCCTCCCCCCAGCTCTGCACCAAAGGTCCGCAGTCGGTTATGTCAACGATGCTGCATATGGTGAGCTCTGCCTTCATCTCGTAAGCAGGACCGGCAGCCTTCACCAAATCAGATAGCCACTGAAATCCAGAGAGAATTTCCACAGATCCAAAGCGACGCACGTCATTAGTGCCGACATGAGCCACCACCTGCAGCTGGCTGCACCCTGTGCTCTTCATGGCATCCGGAAGGACCCTTTCTACATCAGGAATGACTCCACAAGAAATGTACACGAAGTACACACTGTATTTCTTCCCCTCCATAGCCGCCATATGCCTAAGGGGCCCCATTACGCGCCTAACATTCGTGCTCCCAACTACCAATAAGCCCACCCTCTGTGATAGCCTGGACCTTGAAGGCTGAGAATCATCCTCTTTCGACAGAAGTACAATTAGTCGCTGGGCACGGCTGGTGAGGTCATCAGAAAGTGGTTCGGCGGAAGTCCACGATTTGCAGGGGGTCGGGGATACCATCCACGGCTGTCTCACCTAAAATGTTGCAGAGAGCAATGGTTTGGGCCATTAAAGGCTGCCACTCGCTGAAGGCATTTTGAGGACGATGAGGAGGTGATCGATACTGTAAAGCATTGGCTCCACCACCACGACAGGGACTGGTACGGACAGTGTATACACGCATACACGCCGTTACTTGCCGCTAGAGGAAGGCCATAGAATGAGATGGAGATTACGTGCGAAATTAGAGTATGTAGATACAACACCTTTCATTCATGTATGTAATTCTCATTACGTTCAATAAAGAATTGTTGAAGAAAAAAATGCCGTGCACTGCTTTCTGGGAAACCCTCGTACATATAGCACAATAACATAACATCCAGCAACGACCCGTTTTCATCACTGTAACGCGTTTGGTTTCAAAATTGAAAATATTTGTCACTGGTAGCAATAAAATCTATTGTGTTAACCTATACTGCAGGCAGTCATCTATTTAGTTCCAAACCTAAGGTGGAAATGGCTTGGGCTAATTTTACCTACCACACACGTATAAGATGAAAGCACTGCACTTCAAATTCAGTATCTTTTTGCTATTCAGCGATGTACACCAAACCAACAGTCAATGATCAGCGTCAAGACGAAAGTTCCAACTAACTTAACGTTGGCATACTCTTCTGAAATTAATTAGGAAACAGTCTTGAAAGGACAAGTTCTGAATATTGTTTCAGTGTGAATTCTATTAACTTTACGCAAACTTACTCTAACTGTTGCAAAATTATTTGAAAACAAAGTTGTGCAGATAGATACTATGACAACATAACATTCTGGGTATCCAGTTTCGCTCAGCTTCGACTCAGTTTCGGCCAGCAGTAAAACTCTCTTTTCAATCATGTGACGAATTAATATCAATCTAATGAAATACAAAACAAAAATTTTAAATTTTTTGAACATATTGTGTTTTGAAACCTCGATAATATTGTAATCGTTGATGAGTGGTAGATGAATCCGTCAAACAGTGTTATCATCTTTGATTTTAAATGTCTGAAAGTTTTATTTATATGAATAAATTAATGTTTGTTAAAATTTCTGTAATTAATTTAGTAATTGTATGTGACTGCTCATCTCCCTCGGTACCTTTATTGCTTGAATTAGCGTCTGCGGTACTAAACCGAGTAAGCCGGGAAACTACACTGCCATTTCCCCTGATGCGTTTGCTTGCGTGACCTTCGGGCGCTTTTAGAGGTCTATTAACATGGATGCCGAAAAATTTTGAAAATATCTGGCATACTAAATCGGACACAAACCTAGAAAACCCGAGTCGTCACGGGCAACGCTGCTAACGCCTGAGCTAGCTAAGCACGTACTACCGCCGTTCGTTGCAGTTCACTTCTGAGCATACGTAATTACCAGTCTCTAAATGTCACCTTCAGTCAGTGAATAATCGCCAAAAAAGCAGATACTCCGCTGCAGAGAGAAACTTTCAGTTCCGAAACTTCACGTATTTGCTCAGCACGTACCTGTCCAAGTAATACTGTACAGTACTCTTGAACCTTGTCTATTTATATTCAACATTTCCTGTTCTATAATCACTGTTCAGGTTACCTGAAATCTGTTTCCTGTTACACTTACCTTTCTTTACACTCAGATTGTCACCAGTAGTAAGTGAAACTATAACGGCCTTATCAGCATTTATTTCCTGTCCTGCTTTAATTGAGTTGAAAATTTCTTTGTGACGAGGAAATCTAAGACACCCTTACGAGTTGTTTCTCTGATTATTTGGTCAAGATAATTTTCGGATGAAGCATTAAGAACGCCATCTCATGAGCCCCTGTCCCGATCACCCGACCTACACATTTCTTATAAACGAGAGGAAGACATCAGCTGCACCAAACAAACCAAGGGGGAAAGATGAAAATTAGTGCCCAACTGGGACTAACACTCGGATTTTTCCATTTCTCGCGAACGATCACATTGGCCGCCTAGGCCATCGTGACACGCTTCCTCATATACTAAAATTTCCATCCTAGACACACACTGCTGGCGTAGTGCCTCTGCCGATTACACTCACTACTCGCAGCGATTCTCTGATTCCCGTAAGTGTTTGAGCGTTCTACACATCTGCACAGAAAAGATCACCGGGCCATCCTGCCCTGGTTACATATATGGGGTGTCTGTTATTTCGGACATCCCATTCCACAGCTGTTCAAAGGACCCGATAATACTATAACATGACCAGGAAATTTACGCACAAACGTCGTCAATAGTTCCCTGATATGTTTTCCACCTCGCCTCTTACACTCGATACAAAAAATCGCTACATCTACTGTCTATCAGTTTACGTTTCCTCAGGTTGCACTCCACTCTTAATTCCTGTGAAACTCGTATAATTGCATTAAGTACGAACTTCGTAGGGCAAACTGCTGTACATAAGGAGTTAATAGCGGGTGCATAATATCCATCCGGTTTACAGAAAAAACTGTTACCTATCCAATTTTCAGGTATTGGTGGCAAAAGGTTCTGTGCAGTACAATGGACAGCATCTCAGTCCGAATAAAGAAAAACAGAAATTTAAAAAATTATGTAAATAAATGTAATAAAACACGGCAGCCTCTGGTCCCAGACGTTGAATCTTTTAGAATTTCTGGAATGATAATGTGGACAGATGATCCTTACGCTTATGGTATTTGCTAATTAATAAGGAAAGTCTGACACAATGAATACAACACTGGAAAGGATTTCCGCAAGGGTTGTTAATACAATTGGTGGTAGGTAGAATCTTGTTGCTGTTGTTCAACTCATCAATCGGAAGACTACTTTGGTGCAGATCTCCACGCTAGTCTATTCTTTGATAATCTCTTCATCTCTGTAAAGCTACAACCATTTAAACCTGTTCCATTACTCAAGTCTTATTCTTCCTCTACGACTATTACCCCTCTACTTGCTTCCACTGAAAAACTGACGATTCTTTGATGCCTCAAGACGTGTGCTAGCAGCCGATCCCTTCTTTTAATAAAGTCGTGGTACAAATTTCTACTTTGCCCAATTTAATTTGGCTCATTCCCATTACTTGTTAGATCTAGCCAGCTGATTTTAAACATTCTGTTTCTAACGCGTCCTCTTACATTATGTTTTGCTATTGTTATTGTTAGAAACATCTTTATTCAGTCGGTCGTCGAAATTTTGAAATAAAAGCTATTGTGGATGTCGCGTAATAAATATTTCGCGAGAAGTGCTGTTGCGACACAGGCATAGATCAATTGTGGAAACTAAGCCACTGAATATTACAAATAAAGTTATTAAAGAACACGGCCGACTTAGTACATCAAATGAGTGGTCAAACAGAAAAACAATAAATAAATAATAAGCGTTGATATTGTGTAGAAATGAGTCTTAAATATAGTTACGCTTGTACACACTAAAATGTATGCGAACATACGAACGGGATAGAGGCACATACATTTTGAGTGCAATCATCCCCCGTAGCCCGGATAAAAAGAATTACAGTTAAATGCATTTATTCATCTTAGAACGTAAATGCATGGAATTCGAAATTAAATGAAAAGAAAGACTGCAGGTTCTGAATGTCGCGGCAATTATATTGAAATTGACGGTAGCGGCCACGAAAGGAAAAAGATGAACACATTCACGTACCTCTGATGTTGAGCAGCGTCGCCGTGAAGATCGTCGCCTCCATCTAAATTCTCTGCATAAAATTAAAATAATAGTAATAATTTTTCAGAATTTCAGGAGCTGGTACCCATAGTATCACAAAAGACGAAATCGCTCTGTTTCAAAATCACTTTCTATATAAGAACCTTCAGAAAAAGACTTCCATTCAAATTTATATCAGATGAAAACAAATTACACTATGCAGCAAACAAATTTTTACTATTTATATCCTCTGTATTTCGGCCGCTATCTGTTATTTTGCTACCCTAGAAGCAAAAAACCATTTAACAGTTTCGGTGTGTCCTTTCTAATGCAATTGTATCAGTATCACCTGATTTAATTCGACTACAATCCAGTTCACTTTTGTTGATATTCATCTTATAACCTCTTTCGAAACATTATCCTTTCCGTTCAACAGCTCTGGCAACTCATTTGCTCTCTCTGACAGAGCTACTATGTCTTCAGCGAACATCAGAGTTTTTGTTTCTTCTCCTTCGACTTTTATTCCCTGTACAAATGTCTTCATAATTTTCCTGTACTGCTTGCACAATGTACTATACGGCACAAGCCAAAGCCAGTGCCCTGTCTTGCCGAAAGACAGCCGGGTTCTGCTCACTGACCGTCTCAAGTAAGCGACCTATGTTGGCAGAAGTACCCTTCACCGAGTAGCCTCTTCTCCGTCTATATACTGCCACGAGTCAACGACTTGGCAGACACAGATCAGCTCTTCGTAAAGCTTCTTCGCCAGCGAGAGGGTTCACGGCGTGGAGGAATGTGGCAGTGGCGTTCTCTCAGCTTGGTCAGCTTCCAGGTAACCGTATTTAAGGCTGCACCCCCAACCCCATGCCCCCAAGGTCGAGGTCATCGTCGAACAACTGGGCAGTACTACACCAGTCGCTTCCGTGAGGGCAACACCGTGTTATGACGCACCCGCCACCACCACCAACGGGTCTCGAACTTCCGACTGCTGCCTCACCACACAGGCATTCGGCATCTCTGCACTCTGACACTGTCGCGGGTCTGCACCTCCGAATTTAAGCCGCATTCGCATGTTCCGGGGCTCGCAATGAGGACCCTTCTAGCTCTAGCTGCTGGGGTGTGACACAACTTGCCCTGCCGTCTTTTCTGTAGCAGCCACGGACGCCGTGGCCAGTTCGCTGCTGCTTGTTACTCGAGACAGCGCCAGGGTCTTGACTGCAGCAGTTCTGGGAGGGCCTTACTGCTGCAAGACCGGCGCTGTGAAGTCAACATACGCTGGAAATCACCGTGTCGGTGAAAATGCCGCACTCATCTAGGCTCCAGGAATCAACCATCACAGTCGAATGAATACAGATAAACAACAAACATGTTTTACTTATGTACTTACTTATTTTTTATCCATGTGCGGCCTTCAGCTGCATCCACATTGAACTATCTTAACACCCATCATTAATACACTATACAAATAATACAGCTCTCTCTCTCATTCCGTTCTCAGTAACTACTTATCTTTTATGCCTGTCAACCCATGTAAATGCAGTTGGTTTCTGTAATTTGCCCTGTCTCCTTGAGAATTACGATAAGTGTACTGCAGTCGACTTTGTTAAAGGCCTTCTGTAAAACTACAAGTGCTTGAACGTAGGTTCTGCTTCCGCAGTCTATCTTCCAATGTAAGTCTTAGTGTAAGTATGCCTTAGCGTGTTCCCACTAAAGAGTAATGTTGACATATAAAGATGTGGCACTGTTAGCAGAGAAAGCTCCACCTCGAGTTTTGTCGAGTCTGAATCCCTAGCACTAAGGTCTCTTAGCTAGATTCCTACATTACGGATGTAGTAATGGCATTAATAGAAGCAAAGGCAAAATAATGTCTGTAGGTATCGACTACACTTCTAGAGATTCATGAACAAAACGATGTATTTAGTTAGACAGCGTCATTGAGTCAAGGTTGTCTTTTTATAATTTTGTGAATTCATGTATTAAGGGTAGCTGATTTTCTTATGGCTAGTTTCTGGATTGTCTCATTGTACAACTGTATACCTAAATTTGCCACATGTCCCACAGATATTAAGAACATGAAATATGAAGTACAATACCTCCTTGAAGGTGATAAGTTGCTAGTTTAATACGACGTTTACACTAAGCAAATACCTCGGCTGATGCATGTTTGTTAAACAGATACTAAATATGTGACACTTTTAATATTTATTTGCGCCTTGCTATAGATATAAAAGAGAGTGTGTGGTATTTTTCTGTTTCTGCAGTAAAAATAAACGAAAAACAAGTATTGATTTTTAACTTATATATTAGATTCAGCAGATAACACATTAAAGGTTATAAGTTTTCTTCCAATGACATGAGGCCAAACATTGAGTACGACGAAAGATTGACGATAGTAATGAGAAAAAAAAAACATTTAGCCATTATTAAAAGGATGTCGAAATACTGGAGAAAAATTTTATTTTTAACATTGGCTGCAGGACAGGTCAGTACTTACACGATACTTTGCCGAATAATGTAGTCTTATTCGCTGCAAACGTGAGTGGGCTTGTAATTAGTCAGCACTGGTTCATCAAAATTAAATAACGCCTCGTTCATTTATTTAAAGTTTTACAATCAAAACAATGATTTGTGATTTGTGGTGAAAGTAACTCGAACAAATGACTAATTAGAATAACTATAATTGCCACAACCGCAAGGGCTTTTCACCACGTAAATGACGGCTGACGGTTAATAAATGTGTCCGCGTGCAGTTCATTTGCAGCCCTGGTGCTGTTCATTTACCTCACTCTAATAAATTTTCAGTTAGTTAACCGTAACAGTGGAGACAATTTTTGCAGCATTCAGAATTGCGGTTTCCATTTAGTTGTAAACGTCTACTTCCGTGTACATCAATGGCTTCTACTTCTTGTTCAGTTTCAAACTTTTCTTGTATACGAACCTGTGTACGCAAAGAATTAAACTGAAAGTAATGTATCCAGAAGAACAAAGTTCTACTTCACAAACGCTAGTATTTTTTTCCTTGCTTGCCTTGGGAAAACTGCGACTTACATCTTTGTATAACTAGTTGCAGGAGAGAAGTGTATATTCAATGGGACAAATTTTTTGGTTAATAAGGGTTGAAGGTAAAATCAGCTTAAGAGATAATGCTTATCTTCTCTGTTTGACTGTGAGAAAAGTCTTTCTGCAAATACAGCCTCTGTGTCACAGGAAAGATCTTTGAAAGTGCTTCGACCTTTTAAATGTAGTAAACCGCTAGATCGTACGCAAACTACTGGAAAATTTGTTTCACATGGAGATAGTAAAAATGGAGAATAACACAAGATGCATACAAAGTATCTAAAAAAACATCTGTGACACTATTTCAAATCCATTTTTGTTGCAGATTAGCTGTCAGAAGATTTCTGCCAATTTGCGTGGGATGGTGTACCAACACATGCGAGAGGATTTCACCCAAAGATTTAGAAAGCCAGTGTCACGTGGTCAGCAATGAGGAATTTGGTTAACAGCTTCGAACGTACTGGTAATCTTGGTAAAGAGGAACATTCTAAAGGGCAAAACGTATCTCAAAAATTTTGGTACCCACAAAGAATGAGTCGCAAAAAGCATAACCACATTTACCTGGAGACTGAATCCTTCTAAAACAAATCTGCGTATCAAGCCACGATTTTACACATGCTTGAAACTGAAGACTGTGCAGCCCGAGTAGCTAATCCGATAGAGGCTGTGGAACGATAATTCCATGGGAAACGTGATGTTCAGTTGTGAAGAAATAATTCTCATCTGTGACCATGTGTAGGGAAACAATAGCAGAATATGAGCCAATGAACAACGACACTCAGTGCGAGAGTGGTGATGAGAAACCCATAAAGCGAGTTTATGATCAGAAAAGTCAAGTACTGTCGTCTATGGATGCTCTGAGTCTTTAAAGCAAACAATTACCCGACATGCATACCAAGACTTGTTTGAATTTCTTTTGGGACCACAGTTGACACAAGCTGTAATTAAGGATCGTGTTGTATTCCACTGCCAGGGCAATCCCATCACTCTGCCTTACTTCTCAGTTTACACCCCGCTGCATCTTTCCCCAGCAGATGGTTTCGACGTTGTTCTTAAGGGTTTTGTGCTCCTAGCCTAAAAGACCAGACTAACTCAGATTTTTTTGCTGGGAGGTGAAGGGTTTCCAAGGATATGTGTACCGGGTGAAGGTAACAGCATTGCAAAATGGAAACAACGTGGCAACAACGAATCAGAGAGGCAGCTGGTGTTCCAGCTATGTTGAACAGGGTATTTCGATCTTGGAACAGCGCTAGCAGCTACGGCAAGGCCTGGGAGGCAAACACGTTGAGATGTCCTGGTTTTTGGTTCTATTGTGACACAAGTAGCATTACATACTGCAGATATTTGATAAATTAGCTTTTCCACAGATATGTAGAGAGACTTTATGTTATCCTGTATTTTACGCTCTACTATATATTTCCTTGATTAATATGTAACCAAGTGTTTTACTTCCTCTGTGTTCTAATTACGCAATGTTAGCACTAAACGATGCTTATTTTAAACGTAATATGTATGTAGTGGTACCACGTTTTCCTTAACTTTAAGTAGATAGTAACATTTGTTAACAGAAAGTTAAGTTCCACGAGTTTGCTACTAGCTGCGTGAATTTACCTACAGCAAAAAAGAATAACACAGAACTGTGTTTCTCCACGGCACTGACTGAAATTAAAGTTAGTGCTTAAAATCGTCAATGTAAGTGAGCCGTGCTCTGGTTCACGTTGGTGCTGTTGTAGGTTCCTGTCCTCTGTTGGAGGCCAGACTGTACCGTTTAGTTGACATGGTTGCGGTTGTTTGCCTTCTTCTTGTGTTGACTGGCGCCACTTGGTTTCGCAAGCGTTGCCTGTCCACTAGTGGCAGCAGCGGCGTTATCGATATGCAGTAACTGAGGCCCTATCTTTGGGGTGACGTCGTTGTTCTTCCAAGTCGTGTTAGTGAGCAGTTCGGTTGGGGACGCAGGAGGAGCCTGGTCCGCGCAGAGCGATGGCATGTCGAGACCGCTGGTGGCGCCCATGGACTGACGGATCTAAGGGCTGTGGTCACGAGGGTGCACTACCTCTTTGAAACCGGATCCTCCAATTTTTAAGTTGAGTGCTTTTCAATTCAAGTAGGCAGACCTCCACCATTGTGAAATCTCGAGAGTCTCCACTGACTTGGGTTCGTGTTGCTGCTCGTAGTGTCGCCGAGGCCAAGATAAGCGAGTGAAATGCTTGGGGAAGGCGGATCTGATTAGCTTTCCTGGTCTTCTCATTACTATTTACAACCTTCAGCTTGTTACAATTGTTAAGTTCTACCAGCGGTATTTTCCTGCCTGGTGGCCGCTAACACCCCAGTTACCTGCCCTGGAAGGAATTAGTGTAAGTAACAGTAGTGTACATTTCCTGTCCTTGACGCTGCTCTCTGGTGAGGCGAGTAAGTTTGACAGCTTTCATGATTGTAGGTTGGTGGTAGCGATTCCTTTCTTGTTCCAGGCGCTCGAAGAACAGTATTCCCCGGGCGGAGCCCAGACCGCCGGTTCCGGCTTTGGAGTATTTTTACATCTTTGCATTTGGGTTATTTGACGTTAGGTAGCCTCACCAAGAGTGTCATTAGTCACTCGTTAGACTGCCACTAGTCTGAGTTACCATCTTGTGGTGTGAACGCAACTCTTGGCCGCATATCTCATCGCTGGCGAAAGTGTTTTTGGCCTGACCTACTCACAGGCAGATTCCTGGAGCAACGTCTATGACTGTCTCTTATGTTTTTTTAGTGAGTTATTATTTTATTATTATATTACCAAGTAACCATCATTTTTCTCACCAATTTGGTGATCCGTTGCCTGTCCTTTTGAATTAACCTTTGTTATTATATTAGCTGTTTAATTGTATGTTGCTAAATTTTTTTAATAATTACCACTCTTGGCGTTAAAGGCCTTCAGCCATGACTGTCGTTACTTGCCTTAAAATTCTAGTTGCGACCACATTGGCTTGTTTTCAAAACATTATTTACAATGTCTGTATTTTATGCAACTTTGTTAAATTTTTTTACTAATTGCCATTCTTGGCGTTTAAAATATTCAGCCGTGAAACAATTCTTAATTTACTGCCATTAAGGCCTTCATCTGTGAGTGTTGTTACTTGACTGAAATTCTAATTTGGCAATTGTATTTTTGGAGCGAGCATTAAGACCTATGGTCACTTGTCTTTTATATTTTAATAAGTGTAATCGTAAGTTGCAACAAGTTTAATCAGTTCTTAATTTATTGCCATTAATGACTTCAGACTTGAGCATGGTGACTCGTTTTAAAATCCTAATTTGGTAATTCTGTTTTAGCAGTGAGCTTTAAGATCTTTGGTGATTTGTCTATTATATTTTAATAACTGTAATTGTAAGAGACACCAAGTTAAACAATTCTTAATTTATTCCCATTAAGGTCTTCAGCCGTGAAACAATTCCTAAACTATTGCCATTATTTTACTTTGTTGCTGATTTTAAATAAATTGTGTGTGATTAAAGGAAAAGCCAACCAATAGTAATAGATTACGGCCACGTCCACAATCGTAACCGAATCCTGCCTTCCTTGACTATCAGGTTTCAGTAACTGCACCACTTGATTAGGAATTGTCGGATACGATATGGGGTACAAATCGTTTATTTACTTTTAGTACGAGAAAATAACAAACAATCGACATATTTTGGGATGGATATGCCGGACAGTTGTAGCGGCTCTTGGATGAGTAGCTGAGGATAAATACCCATCATGGATACTGTTTTTAGAAACGAATGCAACCGCTCTCCTATTGTGGTGGTATTCTCCCATTACCGATATCAAGTCACATATCTCCTCATCAACAGGTGGTACTCCGATCTGCGGGTTCGAGGGTTAGAATAGGCCCGCGGTATTCCTGCCTGTCGTAAGAGGCGACTACAAGGAGTCTCAAACTTTTCGGCCGTATGTGATGGTCCCCTGTTGGGTTTGACCTCCATCTCTCAAAATTTTTCCGAAGAGCGAGCCAATTGGGGAAGGGCTCCTTACTTGGTGCATTGTGACCATCTAGCGATCAGACCTTTCGCCAGCTTCTTTGTCGTTGCATTGCAGTCCTGCCCGCTCTCCATCTCCTGGGCATGGATACGTTCCTGCGTGCACTTTCCACTTTGCGCTGTGCAGTGCCACTTTCTGCACTGATGGCGACCATGGACCACATGTCACCTAACATCCAGCACGGTAGCCAGTCCGTTGTGGTGGGGCCGCCATGTATCCTATGGTTGTAGCCCCCCGACAACACAGGGATCGCTCTACTGATACCTGTGCCGTTAACTCCCCACGTATGCCAAGGAGTAGATGCCTGTCTCCCTGGGGCATCAGGACTCCCGGCAATGGCCATCCTGCCAGGTGGCTAATGCTGCGGCTGGGTGGCGCCGGTGGGGAGGGCCCTTGGTCGGAGTAGATGGCATCAGGGCGGATGACCCGCAATGAAGCGTGGTACATCATCTCTCGCTGGCGGCCACCCGCCAGCAGTCTCTAAGTGTTCTCGGGCTCAATTTAATGCTCAGAATTACGATCCGAAAACGTTCCCCTCTCTGGCCACGCCGTGGGAGGAGCGTAAGTCTCAGGATGGAGGTAACAGTTATTCGCCCCGATTCTTAGTTTGCACGAGAGCTGATGGGGAGTGTTTCCTATCCACAAAGCCTCAGTTCTTTGTCGAGCATTTAGAGGACAAGTTTGGGGAGGTGGAGGGCTTGTCCAAAATGCGCTCTGGGTCAGTACTGAAACAAACGGCATCCTCTGCCCAGTCACGCAGGTTACTTGCTTGTGACAAGTTGGGGGATGTTAACGTTACCATTACACCACATAAGAGTTTAAATATGGTCCAGGGTGTTATTTTCCATAGGGACCTACTTTTGCAGTCTGATGACGAGCTGCGCGCCAACTTAGAGCGTAGAGGTGTTCATTTCGTCCGGTGCGTTCATCGGGGTCTGAAGGACAATCAGGTTGCTACCGGTGCCTTCATCTTGGCCTTCGAGGGTGATACATTACCGGAGATGGTCAAGGTGATGGTCTACCGTTGTGACGTCAAGCCCTATATCCCTCCCCCGATGCGGTGCTTTAAGTGCTGGAAGTTCGGCCATATGTCTTCCCGCTGCACTTCCAGCCTCACATGTCGAGATTGTGGACGCACATCACATCCCAATACTCCACGTGCCCCGCCTCCCATCTGTGTCAACTGCGGAGAGCAGCATTCACCTTGCTCGCCTGACTGCAAAGTCTTTCAGAAAGAGCGCAAAATCATGGAATATAAGACCCTGGACCGGCTGACCTATACTGAGGCCAAAAAGAAATATGACAGACTACATCCAGTGCGAATGACGTCTTCTTACGCTGCTGCTACAACAACTGTGCTAGCCCCATTAGTTTCGAGACTTCCAGCCAGCTCGATGAGCAGCACGACTGCTCCTGCCCCCTTGCCCTTGGGGGGATCTACCCAACCGATTGCTCTTACACTACCTTCCTCAGGAGCAACATCCTCCCACCCACTGGGGACGTCCGTCCCCGCTTCTCAGCCGGAGGAGTGTCTAACTTCTTCGGCTACTCTCGCCCGTAAGGGTTCCCTTGGGTCCCTCCCTTCCCAGGCTTCCACCAGCGGGAAGGATGACGGCCGACAGTGGCATAAGTCCCCACCAGCGGCCAGGCGTAGGGCTTCACGATCCTCCTCTGTCCCGGAGACTGTGTCGGTGAAGCCTTCCCAGCCGGTGAAACCCAAAGTTCAGCGAGAGAAGTCCAAGAGGAAGACCTCTAAGGCCAAAGAACTTGCGGTGGCACCGACCCCACCGCACCCTTCGAGCTCTGCGTCTGAGGATGAGGTCGAGATTCTGGCGTCCGCTGAGGACCTTGATCTCGCCGGTCCCTCAGACGCCATTGATGCCACTCGCACAGGTACTGAATCGGTGGCAGTGAGTGAACAAGCGGCGTAAATTGCCTTCCCAGTCCCTTCACGCCTTTCTCAGCCATGGACACTATCATCCTCCAGTGGAACTGCAGCGGTTTCTTCCACCATCTAGCTGAGCTCCGACAACTTATCAGCCTTCACCCTTTCTTCTGCATTGCTCTTCAGGAAACTTGGTTTCCAGCAATGCAAACCCCCGCCCTCCGTGGCTATCGGAGTTATTATAAGAACCGGGCAGCTTATGAAAGGGTGTCTGGTGGCGTCGGCCTCTATGTCCTTCACACTCTGCACAGCGAGTCTGTCCCTCTCCAAACACCTTTAGAGGCTGTCGCTGTTTGGGTGTGAGCGCCACAGGCTGTTACCGTCTGCAGTCTTTACCTTCCACCGGATGGTGATTTCTCGCAGCATGTCCTGGCTGCGCTGATAGCCCAATGCCGCCACCTTTCTAGTTACTGGGCGACTTCAACGCCCATAACCCTCTGTGGGGTGGGTCAGTGGCAACAGGTCGATGCGCCACCATTGAGAATTTATTGTCGCAGCTCGATCTCTCGATTTTAAATGATGGTGCCTTCACATACTTCAGTGTGGCACATGGCACATACTCCGCCATTGACCTTTCGATCTGTAGCCCTAGCCTCTTACCGTCTGTCCAATGGTGTGTGCATGACGACCTGTGTGGTAGTGACCACTTTCCGATCTTTCTGTCACTACGACAGCGTCACTCTTCTGGGCACCCTAGCAAATGGGCTATGAATAAGGTTGACTGGGATTTGTTCTCCTCCACTGCTGCTATTGAGCCTCTCTCTAGTGATGACATTGATGCGGTGGTTTAATCGGTCACCACCGGTATCGTTACTGCTGCCGAATCTGCCATTACCAGTTCTTATGGGTCCCCTCGGCGGCGAACTGTGCCTTGGTGGTCGCCTGAGATCGCTGAAGCGATTAAAGATCGCCGGCGGGCGCTCCAGCTTCACAAGCGACATCCCTGCATTGAACACCTCATCACCTTCTAACGGCTGCGTGCATGGGCCCGCCGCCTTATCCGCCAAAGCAAGCTGGAGTGCTGGGGGCCGTATGTGTCCACCATTGGCCTCCATGTCTCTCCATCGCAGGTCTGGACCAAGACCCGACGCCTCTATGGCTATCGGACCCCTGTCAGCGTCTCTGCGCTCTCACTGAATGGAGCAGTTTGTATGGACTCCAACGAAATTGCTAACAGCTTGGCAGAGCATTTTGCTCTTAGTTCCGCTTCTTCCTATTACCCACTGGCCTTCCGCTCCATTAAAGAGCGGATGGAACATCGGAGCCTTTCTTTTCGCACCCACCATTCTGAATCCTACAATGCTCCATTCAGTGAGTGGGAATTTCACAGCGCCCTTACCGCTTGCCCTGATACCACCCCTGGGCCAGATCGCATTCACTGTCAGATGCTGAAACACCTTTCAGTGGACTGCAAGCGACATCTCCTCGACGTTTACAATCGTCTCTGGGTCGAGGGTGAGTTTCCGTCGCAATGGCGGGAAAGCATTGTCATCCTCGTTTTGAAACCGGGCAAGAGCCCTTTGGAGGTGGACAGCTACCGCCCCATTAGCCTCACCAACGTTCTTCGCAAGCTTCTCGAACGGATTGTGAGCCGGCGCTTGAATTGGGTGCTGGAGTCTCGGGGCCTTCTGGCTCCGTCTCAGGGTGGGTTCCGTCAAGGTCGCTCCGCCGCCGACATTCTGGTGAGCCTGTAGTCAGCCATCCACAGTGCCTTTGCCCGCCGTCAGCACCTGGTTGCTGTCTTTTTCAACATGCAGAAGGCATACGATACGACATGGCGTCATCACATCCTTTCTACGCTTCATGGGTGGCGCCTTCGGGGCCCTCTGCCGATCTTTATCCGCAATTTTCTGTCGTATCGTACCTTCCGCGTGCAAGTCGCGGCCTCATATAGTTCCTCCCACGTCCAAGAGAACGATGTGCCACAGGGTTCTATTTTAAGTGTCTGCCTGTTTTTAATAGCCATTAACGGGCTCGCTGCGGCCGTGGGAAATTCTGTCTCCGCTTCCCTGTATGCTGACTTCTGCCTTTACTGTAGCTCTATTGGCATTGCCGCTGCTGAACGTCAGCTACAGGGCGCAATCCGCAAGGCGCAGTCTTGGGCTGTAGCGCGTGGTTTTCAGTTTTCGGCTGCCAAGACCCGCGTTATGCATTTCTGCCGGCGCCGAACGGTCCATCCTGCGCCGCGGCTTTATCTTGACGGCGAACTTCTTGCTGTGTTGGAGACCCACAGGTTTTTGGGTGTACTTTTCGATGCCCGGTTGACTTGGCTACCTCCTATTCGGCAGCTTAAACAGGCGTGTTGGCGGCATTTCAATGCTCTGCGATGCTTGAGTCACACCAGCCTGGGGCGCCGACCGATCTACCTTGATACGGCTCTACCAGGCGTTAATCCAGTCCCGTCTGGATTATGGGAGCCTGGCTTATGGCTCCGCTTCCCCATCTGCGTTGCGGATACAGGACCCAGTACTACACAGCGCGCCCGTATCTCGTGGTCGTGCGGTAGCGTTCTCGCTTCCCACGCCTGGGTTCCCGGGTTCGATTCCCGGCGGGGTCAGGGATTTTCTCTGTCTCGTGATGGCTGGGTGTTGTGTGCTGTCCTTAGGTTAGTTAGGTTTAAGTAGTTCTAAGTTCTAGGGGACTGATGACCATAGATGTTAAGTCCCATAGTGCTCAGAGCCACTACACAGCGGGATACGACTTGCCACTGGTGCCTTCCGCACCAGCCCTGTGGACAGCATACTAGCTGAGGCAGGTGTCCCTCCCCTGCAGTTACGGCGCCACCGTTTGCTGGCCGCTTATGCTGCCCTTGTTTTTAGCTTACCCGGGCATCCAAACTATCGTCTCCTGTTCCCGCAATCGGTCGCCCATCTGCCGGAACGTCGGCCCCGTTCAGGTTGTACCATCGCGGTCCGCGTCAAAGAGCTTCTCTCTGTGCTAAGGGTTTTCACTGTTCCACCTCCTTTCCGGGCCACTTTGCGTACACCCCCATGTTGTGTTCCTCGCCCTTGCCTTCGGCTCGACTTGGCACAGGGCCCGAAGGACTCAGTCCCTCCAGAGGCCTTCCGCCGCCGCATTTATTCCATCCTGGCCACGTATCAGGGCTCTGGCATTGTTTACACTGACGGTTCGATGGTTGCTGGTCGTGTCGGGTATGCGCTAACTCTAGGGGACCATTCCGAACAACTTTCCTTGCAGGATGGCTGCAGCGTTTACACTGCTGAGCTGGTTGCCATCTTTCGTGCCCTAGAGTATATCCGCTCCTGCTCAGGTGAGTCCTTCGTTATCTGTAGCGATTCCCTGAGCGGTTTACGAGCTCTAGACCAGTGTCTCCCTCGTTCTCGTCTGGTGATGGCTATCCATGAGTCCCTGCATACTCTTGCCCGTTGCGGCCGCTCTGTGGTCTTTGTGTGGACCCCCGGTCATGT
Source organism: Schistocerca serialis cubense (assembly GCF_023864345.2). NCBI lineage: Eukaryota > Metazoa > Arthropoda > Insecta > Orthoptera > Acrididae > Schistocerca > Schistocerca serialis. Next base: position 4,103,708 of record NW_026048455.1, on the reverse strand, counting down.
CGGTATCCCGGGCAATGAACGTGTTGACTGCCTGGCCAAACAGGCCACCAGTGAACCCACTCTAGACATTGGCCCTCCGGAGACTGATTTGAGGGCGGTCTTACGCCGCAAAGTTATCTCGCTCTGGGACGCTGAATGGCGCGGTCTGACCACCCGTAACAAACTCCGTGCCGTCAAGGAGACGACGACTGTGTGGCACTCCTCCTTGCGTGTCTCTCGTAAGGAGTCTGTCGTCCTATGCCGACTGCGCATTGGGCACACACGCATGACCCACGGCCACTAATTGCGCCGTAAGGACCCACCTCTATGTCGCTGCGGCTCCGTTTTATCTGAGGTCCACATTTTATTGGAGTTTCCGCTTTTAGCTGTACTCAGGCAGACGTTCGCACTGCCTGACACGCTCCCTGCCCTTTTAACTGATGACCCTGCTATGGCTGGCTTAGTTTTACGTTTTATTCGGGCAGGGGTTTTTATCATTTAATCTGAGTATTTCTGTTTTTTAGTGTTGTTTCTGGCTTTTGGCCTCCGATTTTAAACTGAGTTTTTAATGTGTTCTCGGTGGTTGGCTTTTCCTTTTTTTCTCTATGGTCGGCCAACCACCGTCACACTCTGTGTGATTTTAATTTGTTTTGTCTGATCTCTGTCGGCGTATTTCTTGCCCCGTGTCGTCTGACGTCTTTCCTGCTGTCCGTTTTTAGTCTCTTTGGGTGGTTTTAATTTTTTTGGAAAAAGGGACCGATGACCGTTGCAGTCTGGTCCCTTTAATCCCACAAACAAACCAACCATCTTAGTGATTGCCGACTGGTTTGATGCGGCCCACCACGATTCCCTTTCCTATGCCAACCTCTTAATCTTGGAGTAGCACCTGCAATCTACATCCTCAATTATTTCCTGGATGTATTCTAGTCTCTGTCTTAACCTACAATTATTACCGTCTATAGCTCTCTCTGGTACCATGATGTCTCAACTGATATGCTATCATCCTGTTCCTTCTTCTTGTCAGTGTTTTTCTTAAATTCATTCGTTATCGATTCTGCGGACAACCTCCTCATTCCCTAACTTAGCAGTACATCTAATTTTCAGACTTCTTCTGTAACACCAAATAGCAGATGCTTCGAGTGTCTTCTTTCCGGTTTTCCCACCGTCCATGTTGATTCATTTCCATACAATGCTGTGCTCCAAACGTACATTCTCATAAATTTCCACCTCAAATTAAAGTCTGTATTTGATACTAGCAGACTTCTCTTACCAAGAAATGCCCTTTTTACCATTGCTAGCATGGCCTTTGTATCCCCCTTACTCTGTCGATCATGGGTTATTTTGCTGCCTAAGTATCAGAATTCGTTTACTTCTTCTATTTCGCCATCACCAATCCTGATGTTAAGTTTTTCACTGTTCTCATTTCTACTGCTTCTCATTACTTTCGTCTTTCTTCGATTTACTCTGAATTCATATTTTTGTACTCTTTAGACTGTTCGTTCCATTCAGCAGGTCCTATACTTGTACATATTTTTCTATGAGAATAGCAATGTCATAAACGACTCTTATCACTGTATCCTTTCACCTTAAATTTTAACTCCACTTTTGAACATTTCTTTTATTTCTGTCATTCCTTCTTCGATGTATAGATTGAATAGTAAGGACAAAAGAGTACATCCCTCTCTTGCGCCCTTTTTCATCCGAGCACTTCATGCTTGATATTCCACTGTTATTGTTTCCTATTGGTTCTTGTACATATATTACCCTTGTTTCCCTATAGCCTATTACTACTTTTCTCAGAATTTCGAATATCCTACACCATTTTACATTGTGGAATGCTTTCTCCAGGTCGAATAATCCTATGAACGTGTCTGCTTTCCTTTAATCTTCGTTCTATTATCAATGGTAATATCACAATTTCCTCTGTGGTATCTTCATCTTTCCTAAAGCCAAACCGGTCGTCGTCTACCACATACTCAATTCTCTCTTCCATTCATCTGTATATTATTCTGGTCAGCAACTTGGATACACGAGGTGTTAATTCTCGCACATGTCGGCTCTTGCCATCTTCGCAAATGCTTGGATGATCGTTTTTCGAGGGTCAGTTAGTGTTTTGCTAAACTGATACATTCTACACATGCATGTGATCAGCCCTTTCGTTACCACTTACCTCAACGATTTTAGAAATTCTGATGGGCTGTTACGTATCCCTCCTTCCTTATTTGATTTTGAGTCTTCCAGAGCTCTTTTAAATTCTGATTCAAGTTGTCTTTTATATCGACTCCTGTTCCTTCCTCTATCACATCATCAGGTAAGTCCTCTTCTCATAGAGACCTTCAATGCATTCCTTCCATCTACGCGCTCTGTCCTCTGCACCACCCTTGCTTTGAGTTGCAGTGAAGGTTGTTTGGACTTCCCTATAATCTGATCCACTCATTCCGACAGTCTTTTCATTTTCGATCTCCTCACATGTTTCATTCAGCCAGTTCTCCTTAGCGTCCCTGCATTCCCTATTTATTTCATTCCTAAGTGGTTGGTGTTTCTGCACTCCTGAATTTCCCTGAACATTATTGTACTCCCTTCTTCCATCAATCAACTGAAGTATTTCTTCTGCTGTCCATGGTTTCTTCGCAGTTATCTTGTGTAGCTGCTACCATCTTTTGTCTAGCAGTTGGTGGACATAGGAATGTGGAAACCGATAGGCACTGAAAGCAGTGATGTAATAAGAGTTCCTGATATCGTGAAACCCTTTACGGTCGAGTTGACAACGTTACGTTCATTTACTTTATTACACAGCATTCCTCTTAGCGCACAAATCATTTCAGATAATATTGCTTATATTAGTGATTTATTGTGTGACAGTATTGCACGTAATGATAGGAACCAAGTGCTTTAAATAATATAAACTTAAGCTAATGTTCCAAGATGTTACGCCTGAGCAGAAATTTTCTGTAGACACTACTCGTATTATGTAAACCTGTACATTGATCTTTAACGATAGTAAATGCATGTATGGATTTAGACTGAATTCATTATCACAATAAGAACACATGCTGTTTTCATACTCTGTAAAATCTACAGGCTGTGTGTGTGTGAGGGGGGGGGGGGGGGGCTGATCTTTGATATTGGGTGGAAATTTACAATTGTTTGGGATGGTTCACAGTGTGTAGGATCTGAAGGTTATTTCTCATGTTTGCAATGGTGTTAGCAGGGCAGCAATTGAGGATTTATTTAGATATTTTAAATGGAGTTCGTGAATGTTGTTTTTGTATCGGATTTCGTTCTTCCTGTTTGTTCTGTGTAGTAACAGAAGCAGTTGTCACAAGTGGCCAGATTTGTGACAAAATGCGTTGGCTGTTTTAGTGTTATGAACTATTTCGTTTGGTGTGGTATCGTTTGTGAGAAAGCTGACTTTGACCATCTGTGGTTCAAAAGTTGTGAGTTGACAGGGGATTTTAGCGACAGAAGTTAGAGACGAAAAACTAGTTTGTTTAGCTACTGAACATTTTTATGATCATGGTGTTTGACTGATGTAATGGTTTAATTGTTTAATGCCACGGTTTCGCAAATGTTTAGGTTTTTAAATTTTATGGCGGCTTCAACTTTAATTTTGGTTATACAGTTAAGTGATGCTCAAAAGAATGGTAGCTTAGATTGACTTGGGTGGCATTATGTGTTAGTTATAATGGCATCTTTTGTGATGAGTTCAAAAAAAATTTTGAACTGATGTTTGGCGCTGTGAGACGTCATACTTCAGTCTAGAATATTAATTCTATATTGTGTTTGATATTAAACTGTAAAATTTATTTTGAGACGTATAATATAACGTTTATCACTTACGGTCTCCATTAATTTCGATTGCATCGAAATGTCACCGAAGTAACTCATAAAGCAAATAACTTTGCCTTTTACCAATTGGTTCACACTAAGGAATCTGATTTCTGGATTAGTAATACACATGTCAGCTTATAGTCTAGCTAATTTGTAGCCTATTGTTGAACAATCGCTTATAATATGAATTCTTTTATTGGAGGTGAAGTAACTGTGATAGCAACAGCTCAAGCAAATCCATGAGTTGATTTATGCATTACTTTACTTCTTATGCTGAAATAAAATGTTTTTTTTTTATAATTCATAGTTTGTCTACAAAAATTTCTTTTATTTCCGTCTATGACCACAAACATTTTTGGTTCTTAGGCTATCACTTTCTGTCAACAATGACCATCTTCAACTCTGCTGCCTGACATGGGAAAATGAAAACAACTAGTTTACAATCTACTTCTTAAAACAATTAAATATGACAAAATGAAAAGCATTACTTTCATATATATGGAAAACCTATGACGAACCGAACCTGCTTTAAAACACGTGCTTCTAGAATGAAGTTGTGGTACCATTGTCAAAAAATACACACAAAAACAACCTAGCAATTTCACACGTTAAAAATAAGGTATAAATTAGGTCAAAGTCCTGGTAGACTCATCACGTTAACAGCGTGACTGTTCATATGAAACTAAGGTACGATAGCCGTAAAGTATATGTGTGTCGTGAGCTAGTTACATGTCGCCGCTGTAAGCCTACACTTATTCGTCAATAATGTAAGTGTACAAAATGCAATGAAATGAAAAAATGCAGTAGGTGAAATTTGCAATATGATTATAAGAGGCATAAGTTATTACAGTGACAAATACTAATAAGTTAAAACCACGAATAAAGTTAAATTTTAGAATTATTAAGTGACAATATGCGTCTCTGAGAAACTCTTTCCTTGATATTAGATAAAAATTAATAGCATACACAAGAATAACCATACGGAGCTACCAAAATAATATGAGAATGAAAAAATAATTGGGGGAAAAAGCCAAACAGGTAAAACAAGAGTGTAAAGTAAGTTGGCGGAGCCGCCAGAATGCAGTCTAGACGAGAAGTAGTTGGAAGAAGGTAATCGCCAGAGGGCCTCTCATATCACTCTGTATTGGCTAAAGGAAACTTGCGAAAGGCAAATGTCCCGAGTTCGAGTCTCGGTCTGGCACACAATTTTAATCTGCCAGGAAGTTTCATATCAGCGCACACTCCACTGCAGAGTGAAAATCTCATTCTGGAAACATCCACCAGGCTGTGGCTAAGCCATGTCTCCGCAATATCCTTTCTTTCAGGAGTGCAAGCTCTGCACGGTACGCAGGAGAGCTTCTGTAAGGTTTGGAAGGTAGGAGACGAGATACTGGCAGAAGTAAAGCTGTGAGGACGGGGCGTGAGTCGTGCTTGGGTAGCTCGGTTGGTAGAGCACTTGCCCGCGAAAGGCAAAGGCCCCAAGTTCGAGTCTCGGTCCGGCACACAGTTTTAATCTGCCAGGAAGTTTCACATCATCTAAGGGATGGATTTCAGGGTACCACAAGTGCGCAAATTTTGTGGTTCGGTTCGTTTTTGGTTTGTAAATATTTTTGATCTTGATACCTTGTAAGATATTACATAAGGTGGGAAACGTGCGAAGATATAACGTTGACTAAGGAATAAAAGCGAGGGCGATCAAATATTTTTTGAGGTGTATTTATGTAAATACGTACGTTTACCCGAAACTGAAGGCACGTCGGTTATTTTACTCAACAGGCTAGTCCATAGATATAATCCAATAATTAGCAAATGATGAAATCGAGTGGATTCAGATGTGTTGAACAAACAATATAGCAAGCACACATAGTAAAGTAAATAAAGAAGAAACTGATCTCATACATTATTATGATCAGCATGTAACTACAGTTTTTTTGTTTTCTCTTTGCGATTTTTCCAAAACCATTGGTAGTACATGTCAGTTTCAAAAACTCTATTTAATTTTATTTTCTGCGCATGTACTGAATGATCAGTAAATTGTTTAGCTTCTTACAGTTATTGTCCAAAACAAACTTAGGTCGTTCACAAAAAATAGAATTTTATAGATATCTCCACTCACATGCAAGGGAACTGTTACCTACTGTTTGTAGAATCTGGATCAAAATGTAGCATACGGGGAGCGCAGTCGACTAAAGGGTGCTGTACTAACAGGTTCCGATGGCTATGATCGTCTTATCGGCTCCGGGGATAATGTAGTCCCCAGCGTTAACGACCAACATAAGGCAGCAGCCACTGGTAGTCCCACGGTATGCAGTTTAGTACCCTCGACAACTTATCTACATTTTATGCAAGTTTTATAAAACGACGTGTAGTACCTCGGAGATAATCTCAACAAGCCACGTGAAGGATCTACGGCAGAAATCGCGTAACAGAATTCCCTGTAGTGTCAACGTGTCAGAGCACACTTTTAACGTCAAAACCTGGAACCAGAATTACTATGAAATTACGCACATTAAATTTTATTACTACAAAGCACTTTTCCTTGATGTTACTCACGTCCACCTTTTCTGGTGTACTATTGAGATGGGTGGCGTAGCAGGAGCCACATTTCAAGCAGTGTCACATCTTTTATGATATCATATTTCATCCGATGCCACTGTGTTTAACCGATATGCAGATCAAATTATGTATATTCCCAAATTCATGTAGGTTTTAGTCATTCACTTACCACGCATTCACATAATTTACAATTCGGCTTCAAAATGCTATCGTTATTGAGGAGTAAAGTAATTCAGTAGCTATGCTACGTTATGTAACAAAAATTGTAAGTGCTTTGTAAATTGCGAACAGATTTTCCTGCGTGAGTGAAATTAGTTAGAAAAAATCATAGTTTTTTTTTTCTGTCCCAAGTTTATTGCAATTTTTAAACGTGACTCATTAATACTGACTGCAAGCATACGATACGTTCCTTCTTCCTTTGGTAAGCTGCTTCGAGATTTCGTGGGAAGTCTTTTCGAATTAAAAACACTTATGTGATTGAGTCATACGTTTTGTGTCACTATGTGTTGGGAACTCTAGAAATCTACAGAGTGTTATTGATCCGAGTTGTGTCTCCCCAAAATTGCCCTGTTCCGCCAATGCTTCCACCGTACATTTTTAATGACGTGTGGTATTTTATGTTTTTACTTACTAACGCCCTCTTGGCGTGTACCAAGTCCCAACTGCACAGGAATCTATCTAGATGTACTCACAACTTCGTGGGGGCAATATTTTCCCATTCGTAGCTTGTGTGTCAGGGAAAAATCTTAAAGGCGGTTTGCGAAACAGTCTACAGCGTTAGTGTCGTTGTGGATAATATTACGTCGTATAATAACGGTAGGCGAGGAACTTCTCTTTTGTTGGTGTACTGTGGTATAAAATAAATAAATGTAATAAACTTTTTAAGGACATTTTATAGTTCAGATTATGATTAAGTGATTACTGATAATATGCTATTGTTTGTTCCGCTTGAAATAGATGCTGATTTTTGGACAGAGAATGAAAGAATGAGTTGTTGAACACTGTTGATCAAACTTGTTTCTTTGTCATGGCGAATAATATTTCTTCCAAAGATATAGTAAGCTTTGTCTTCCCTGCCTCCTTATGTGTGTGTGTGTGTGTGTGTGTGTGTTTGGGGGGAGGGGGAAGAGAGAGAGAGAGAGAGAGAGAGAGAGAGAGAGCATTTCAACTGCAATCTATACGCATCCACTTGCGGACTGGAGGCAATTGGCCATAACGTTAACTATATCACGCTATCAGTTATCAGGTCGATAGAAAAATGTCTCATATCTGAACTATATATGGGCAGCTAGTATTCCATAAAAAATACTAGCTTTTGCTTGATGCAAAGATAAGGGAGCTTCGATTTTTGTAAGTAAACTTACAGTTTTTCGCTTCATATAGATATCAGTGTCATTGCACTAACATGAGTCAGGAAAGTATGCTAATGTTAGAGAAATGACAGATTAAATTTATATGTGACTCGCACATTAAATTTATATGTAGGGGAACATGTAACGGGGTAGCATGAAACACGAGTGTAGTCTCGCTCCTCTTGTTGCACTTTTAGACTGACTATAATGCTCTACAGTCAGTCACTTCCACTAGAGCAAGCCAGAGATGCGCCTGTCGAGCATCCGAGTCCCGAAATCACTTAGCACTACAGGAACTGCCCTCGAAGTACATCGTAAACCGTCGTCTCAAGAGCAGCTCGGCTCCGTCATCATTACAGGACGTGAGGCTCGCATAGTGCGCTAGTCACCTGGAAAACCGCCAGGAAGCGTAGGAAGGTAGCGATATCTTCAACACAGCTTCGACTCAAGGGTAGCTCCAATAAAGATGGTGTTTTGAACAGTTCCTGTGAGTTCTCTCACGTAGCCATAATATAGGTGACGGCTGCGTATTTAAGTTCACAATTGATTCCATTCCACTCTTGTGTGTTCTTGTATTTCCTTTTAACTCTCTTGACCAACGGTTTTTAGTTTTATTCAGTTTTAAAACACAACACTACAACAACTATGAACTACTATGTTTGGTATGCAAAACGAGAACCATTTATAATGGAATCGTGTCTGAAATTTTACCTCACATGTGTAACATCGAATTGTCTGGATCAATGTCCGAAATTCTTGGAGACAACAATATAAAAGTTCTGAAAGCTTAGTGCTGTCCTCGAAGACCTTTCAGAACTGTGTTAAATGACTGATACTTGAAGAATTTAAGCGCCAGGTTCAAAATGGTTCAAATGTCTCTGAGCCCTATGCGACTTAACTTCTGAGGTCATCAGTAGCCTAGAACTAAGAACTAATTAAACCTAACTAACCTAAGGACATCACACACATCCATGCCCGAGGCAGGATTCGAACCTGTGACCGTAGCGGTCGCTCGGCTCCAGACTGTAGCGCCTAGAACCGCACTCCGGCCTAAGCGTCAGGACATGAAGATTTATCACCAGGTTACTCAACTGACTGTCGCACGATTGTAGCTTTGCAACATAGCCAACGGCTAAGGTTCAGAATAACATGAATAATGTAAGATGATAAACGTGGCCATTAAGAAGATTTATTTCTTTGTGACTGTGAGAGTCGATCTGATGTAAGAACAGGTGCTCACTATATTTTTATACATGGTGGCCAAAAAGTCTAAACAGCTTGTAAGGGTTTTGCAGAAGAGATTGAGCAGAGAAGCTGTTGTTACGAAATAATTCGATACGTTTCGCAGTTTCCGAGTTATTTAGCACTGAAGTAAGCAATAAGGTTGTCACGCGCCCGAATTCAAGAATCCTGCTAGCGACAGTGTTACCAAATTTCTTTCTTCGATCGGTTTCTTCAAACAGATCAAACGTAGCTTTTGCTCACTTAGTTTCAATTTATCATTCACGAAAAAGTCACATTTTAACTGGTAATGAACATTTAAAAAAGAGGTAACTCATGTACCCACAGATGTCTGCGTATTACCACATTTAAGCGCTCGCAAGTGGTTGAATTAAGAGCTCGCAAAGACCTGATTGGTTAGATTGGTTACCGTAAATGCTAAATAGCTCAGAAACGGCGCAACGAATCGAATTTTGTTCTTAACAGTTATTTACCAGCACAACCTCCCCTCCAACACCCTTACAAGCTTTACAGACTGTTTTTGATTGCCCAGTATAATGATGTGCAAATGAGAAACAGAATGCTATTATTCTTATAGGCTCTTCTACTGAAGAAAATGACGGCTAGATGAGAAAAATTTCCAAAAGCATAGACTCAGATGTTGTAAACACCGTTAACACAATAAAATATTAATTAAAATGAAGGGATGAAACAGTGATTCCACCAGTTCTTCGTTGCTCAGTGCAGCACCGCTAAGTCTAGAGAGATGGGTCAACATATGTGGATCACAGATTTTAAAGGAATTTTGCATAAAAACTTTTTATTGAAGGGAAAAGTACCAACATTTACTCGAGGTTTTAGCCCGACGTACCGTAGGTTTTGGAGAATCCGACACAGAAATTTGCAACACCAAGTTCAGATGGTCCTAGACACCGTTCCTCCTAAGTGGCTGATAATAAAATAGCGTGCCCGTGGAATATTGCTTTAATTGTGAGACACTATTCGTGATTTCCTTTCAAAGATAACTCATTTTGCAGAAATTAACTGGAAGTCATGCACCGAAACTTAAGTGATGTGTGAGGTTTCTCAAAGAAGTGTTACCGGCTCTCTGCTGCTATTCATCTATGGAAATCTGAACCGCGCTCTTAGACTGTCTGCAGATGATACTGTCGTTTATCATCTAGTCAGGTGACCAGCACAGATAAGAAGGACTTGCGAAATTTCGATTATTCGATGAATATATGATATTTAACATCTGTTGAAACGTCCCCTTTGAACAATTATACACGACTGTCCTTAAACTGACACACAATATTTTGTTAGCGCAACGCAATCTGACTTTCAATAATCCCTACAAAAGAATGGGCCCTGACTAACAGTAAACTATACCTTTCACAAATCACTTACCTCACAAAAATCTTCGCTACTCAAGCTACTGCAATACAGCGAGTGCCACTACTGCCAGCTAAATAAAAGAATCAAACTACTGAAGGCACTAACTACTGATAGGGATAGTTAGCAAATGAAAGATATTAATAAAGAACAAACAATGTATTTACCTTGATATCATCATATATAAATATAGCAGTTCATGACAAATTTCAAAACTCCGCCATCTCTCTCCCCACATCCACCACTGCTGGCGGCTCACCTCCAACTGCACAACGTTACGCGCTGTTCACAGCCAGCTGCCTAACACTACAATGGCGAGTATTACAACAATGCAAAGCAGCCACAGACTGCACACAGCACAGCCAGTGATTTTCATATAGAGGTGGCGTTACCAATAAAAAAACCTAAACAGCCTACTTACATAGGCAGTGATTTTCATACAGAGGTGGCGTTACCAATAAAAAAACCTAAACAGCCTACTTACACTGTCGATCAAGTGAATAACTTGTGTTGTGGAATAGGCGTAACAAGGAGTGCTATTTATTTGCGAACACTTCGAAGATGCAACAAATCTAGTAAAGGGGCTGCCTACACTACAGGCGTCCGTCCCCTTCTAGAGCCCTGCTGCCCTAACCAGATGAGATTGGCGGAGGTCATCGAGATAGTTCAAAGAAGGGCAGCTCGTATTATCGCGAAGTAGTGGAGATAATATCACGGATCAGATAAGCGAGTTCCGGTGTCAATCGCTAAAACAAATACACTTTTCGTTGTGTCGAAGTCTTTTCACGAAATTTTATCACCAATTTCTCCATCAAATGCCAAAATGTAATTTTGCTGAGTCGTACCTAAGTAGGGTGAAACGAAGGTAATTATAAAATAAGAGAAGTCAAAGCTCGCCTGGAATTATTTAGGTGTTAATTTTTGACTTACAAAGTGATTACGTAGAGCAGATGTACACAATTTTCACCATCTCAGGCCTAGACCAATATAAAATGTATTTCTTTACAAAGTATTCCGCAGTTTTGGATATAAGTCCTCATAATCCATGAATTGTAACATGAAATTTATCAAATAGTTGCATTCTACTCTAAACTGTAATAACAGTTATCAAATCCAATGATTATTTTCTTTAAGCACTAGACTGTAATAAGAGCGAAATCTGTAACTTACGCATGATGTGAAATGGATTAAACTACTTAAGGACCGTATGTTACACGCTTGGTCATGGCTGATAAAAGGCACTGCAACCGCAACAAACGTTTTGCATAACGGAAACACTGCTCTCGCTAATCGATCTTCTGCGCTGCTCGTTGTCTTATTATGCAAAGAACCTATCTTGTAAGCTGAAAGGAAAAGTATTCCTATATTTTTTTAAGAGATGTACAGCATAAGATGTCCCACACAGGTGTGATAGTGGCCTTGAGGACTAGGGAGGAAAATGCGCAAGCCTGTACTCGGGCTCAGTAAATTGTTAAACCTTCCTTAAATTAACAGAAACTAATAGAAGAAATAACAAGCAATATAGGGGTGTAGCTCACACGTAAGCACTTTCCATACATGAGAAACAGCTTAAGGATTACTAAAGCACAACCACATGTTAAGTGAGCACAGTATGTTCAAAATAATTTTAGTTGTTACAAGTACCAGTGAAAATCTGAGATGAAGTAAGCTTCTAATTATTACGGCAAGAGGAACGTGAAGCAGAACGCATGCGAGCGCCTGCCGTGAAATTTAATTATTGATCAGCTATTCCGTAAATTTCACTGAAAGTACACTGTGTGTCGCCAATAATAGCCACAAATACCCGCAATAACCACAAATCCACAGCGTCAATTTGATCAGATTACCAGCCTACTTTCTCACGACTGTTAACAGGGAGAAATAGTACACATGTAAAGATACTGCAGCCGTCGGACACGGAATATAATTCGAACACGCTTCAAGCTGTCACCAAAAAATTACGTGAACATGGATTCAATCATTACGAGGCACCGCAAAACCAACAGCGGCAATTAAATTTCCGTCTGCCTGCGCGACCCTATGCTCAGGCTGTCTCGTGATAGACGTAATACACCTGAAAATTTGGTTACCTGCGCAGGCGATGGTGCCTGAATGATGAGGCGGAAATCTGATTTATTCAAAAATGGTTCAAATGGCTCTGAGCACTATGGGACGCAGCTTCTGAGGTCATCAGTCCCCTAGAACTTAGAACTACTTAAACCTAACTAACCTAAGGACATCACACACATCCATGCCCGAGGCAGAATTCGAACCTGCGACCGTAGCGGTTCCAGACTGTAGTGCGTAGAACCGCTCGGCCACACCACCCGGCTCTGATTTATTCACAAAGAATTTCCTCGTGAAACGGTCAGCGGAAACTGGTATCACGTCCCTGACCAAACAGTAGTACACAGGAAGCCAAACGCATGCATGGTCGAGACCAAATTAATTTGCTGTTTCTAGCCTAACGAAAGCGGAAGTACGTCCCTGTGTAAGTGCACAAATAGTCTGCTAGAGCACTGGCAGGGCCGATGTATGTGTATACAGGATTATATTATTATTGCGTATGCATCTGCCTTCCAGTATTAAAAATGCTTCACCTATAATTTATTAGCATACTCGTACACACAAGGAACTTTTCAGTAGCAGAGAATGTTTTTGAAATAAATATTTACTGGAAAATGAATAAGCGTAAGTATTATTTTAGTATCCACTATTTCTCAGAAGTGAAACGAATAAAATTATTCAAGCCAATAAAGGCTGCTTATTGTATGAGAAAATACATTTTACTCGGGGTCAGAGAGGCTTACTCAAAACTTGGATGTGAATCTGAACCTAAGTCCATCTGTGACGGAAAAGACGGAGAGACCTCAGTTCGCAATTTCCATCGGTGAAATAAGGAAGACAAAAAGAAAACTCCATGTGATTTGGAAAACGAGAGAGCAAGAGCACTGCCACACTCTCAAATACTTAAGCGTAAAGTTGGAGAGAAGTCTGTCATTTAAACAGCACTGTTTTTGACACTAAGCAAAAAGTCAGTGCTAGGAATACTATCATTGGTAAAATGGCAAACACAAACTGAGGTGATAACCAGGAAATTCTTCGAACAAAGCTATTGCATTTAGTTTCTCGGCAGCTGAATGTGTCGCGCCTGTGTGGTAGACGTCGACCGATGTGAAACACATTGATGTGGCCGTTATTGAGTCACCCCACATCATATCAGTATGTTTGAGGCCTACGTCGACAGAAAAGATGTACCCTATGTGGATAGCTCGCCCCAGTATACGGTGGCAAGCACGTGGCTGCCGAGGTGGAGAGGAAAAGCAGGCGACAATCGTTAACCTATACACGGGCACCAACAATAGCCAATGAGTCTTAGCTCAAGAAAGAGCTTCCTTTGGACGACAGAACCAATCAACGTCCTCGTCGAAGAGATGAGTCTTCAGCTATGGAAGGAAGTAACGCCAAATCCTGTCCTGGAGCTGAAGGAAGAACTTGCTGTTGGAAGTAAGAAATCATTCACAATTTGGAAGGCTCTCAACAGGCTGAGGACTAGGGTTTCAAACTAGAAATACAACCCCATCCGTTGGGACTACTTCACTGGGCAACGACTATGGGACTGTGGGAACATCGAAACTGGCCTCAGGCCAAGCGGTACCCAGCTAGATTGACAGCTAGCTAACGATACTGCCAATTGTTTAATTGATTATTGGGTAAAACATATTTAAACCTTAAATTTTATTACATTTGACTTACACTAGATTTTAGTTTATGGTGTCCTCGACACAAACAAAATACGGAAAACAACGCCTCAGGCCGTATCGCTAATTGTTTATAGTCACGAGGAGCTCGACACTCAGGCAGTGTCGACTAAAACATGAAATAGGGATCGATATTTTTTTGGATGTATTGTAGCTGGGTGAAGTGTCATTCAGATAGGAGTACGTCGCACGTAATACTGCCCTACCATTACCAGTAGCTATGGGTTAATCATAGCTGGTTAATCACAGTTACATCGCAAGCCAATATCCATTATTTTATTTTCATTGTAAATAACTGCTTGCTCCGTATAAATATCGAGAAAGGCATATGATGAGTGATATCCGGTGTAAGATCTGTAGATGAATTTGATGTAAATACCTACAGTGACTGGGTGAACGGTATCACCACCTGCCTAAAACTGTCTTGGTCCACCTCTGATAACCAACACAACAGCGATGCTCGTGGCATGATTCAGAATGCCGTTGGTACATTTCCAGAGGTAAGTGGCAACAGACGTCTACCAACAGATCACGAAGCTGCCGTACGGGCCAGTGGTTTACAACCACGGAGATGTCACTCGGGAGCATCCCCAGGGTTTCAGATCAGGTGAATTTCTTGGACATCTATAGGATTTCACAATCACTCTCCTGAAACTACTATTATACAGTTATGGTTTTGTGACTCCGAGAGTTAACGTCCTCAAAGATATCATCATTGTAGGGGAAGACATCAAGAACGGAGGGGTGCGGGTTGTTCGCAATAATATTCACGTGGATCCATTCGTCTGACTGGCTTCGAAGATGGCAGGAAGATATACAGCTGAAATATTAGCTACTGAAAAGTATGGTTATGGCTGAATTCCTATAACTTTATGGATGATATACATCAAGGACATGTCGACTCTCAATATACACGTAGTAGATAGGTGTTACCGTACCTTCGATTACTGCCACGGGTCGCGTGAAACGCTTGGTGTATAACACCTACAGCATAATACTGGCCCTAAACGCCTGTGCCCATGGCTTAGTGAATGTTTCCGTCAGTCGTTTCACAGGTGACAGACTTCCTTCTTAGAACATAAAGTACTACATCACACCAAGCGGCACGTTCTTATTGATTCATAATCCAATCTGAGAGATCTAGTGCACAGTGTAATAGTAAGTCCCACGTTTGACCGTGTTAGTTCAACGATGTGTTCTTAAACATTTGCGTCTGTAACAGCATTATTCCTCTTCGTCAAATTTGTCACAGATCGCCGCCTATCCAGCATTAAGTGCGACAAAGTCTTCGACCTAGACGTTCTATGATGAGGCCTCGACGTGAAACACCTTACATCTACATCTACATCCGCACTCTGCTAACCACCACGTGTTACGCCGCACTACACCAGATTTTAGGGTTTCTTCCAGTTCCATTCAAGCATGCAGCGCGGGTAGAGTGATTGTTTGAATGCCCCTTTGGGTACAGAAATTAATCTAATCTTATCCTCACCATCCCTATGTGAGTGATACGTATGAGACTGTACCATATTCCTAGAGCCATCGTTTAAAGCCGGTTCTTGAAACTTTGTTAACAGATTATTTGATTGCGTGGTGTCTGTTCTTTTCGACGTGTCACAAAGCGAACAAGGAGGAAATGGACAGGGATTGAGGATAGGTGGCACTTGATGGGAGTGTGGGTCGACCGTGAGGCATGCACAGATAATCCGTGCAGTTGCGATAACGCTGTGTCCCAGATGGCGCAGTGGTTACGGCACATGCCTAGTAAGCAGGAGATTCCAGGTTCGAATACCGGCCCGGTACACGTTTTCGCTCGTCGCCGCTGTTTCCGAGAAATGTGCCAGTGCAGCTGACAGCAGTGATCCCCTATCTTTCCTTTCCTTTCTTCTCTTTTCCACTTTCAATTTGCATATTTGTTAATAGACTTCCTCGGGATCTTATCGCCCACTCTTGGTTTCACCGTCCATGGATGCCGAAGAGAGTAGGACGTGAAAGGCCAACCACGTTCGCCGGATTGCTTTTTCTCAGGCGACAAGTAATAGCAATCTTCAATTTGAAAAAGTCGCTTATTTCAAAAGATAAGCCCCACTTGCGGCCCAAATCGTCGCTACAGAGCTTTTCTAAAATGAATGTAAAAAATGAAACAACTGGTAGACTGGCCCGTAATAAGAGACTTTCACATATCAATGGACTTGCGCAACCCTTAATGTTCGGCCCTAGCCATCATTTAAGAGCATCTTGTCCCACTGGGAAGGAAGCGTAGAACCCTCAATATGCGTCGACATAGAGATATTTGGCATTTAAGGTAACCAATCTAACCAATCAGGTCGTTGTGGGCTCTAATTCAACCACTTGCGAATGCTGAAATGCGGTAATACGCAATCACCTGTGGGTACATGAGTTACCTCTTTTTGAAAGGTTCATTACCAGTTAAAATGTGACTTTTTCGTAACTGATAAATTTAAACTAATTTAGTAAAAGCTACGTTTGCTCGGTTTGAAGAAACCAAATGAAGAAAGAAATTTGGTAGCCTTGTCTCTTGCAGGATGCTTGAATTTGGGCGCCCAACGACCTTATTACTAACTTCACTGCTAAACCGCGAAACGTATCGAATTACTTCGTAACAATAGCTTCTCTGCACAATCTCCTCAGCAACACCCTTACGAGCTTTGTGAAAGTTTATTGTTTATTTATAGACCCAATGACATTCTTATGACACAGTCATGATCGGTTTCGGCCACACAACGACCATCTTCAGATTCTAAAGGCGGCATACACTGAACACAGTTCTATGCCTTTAGAATCTGAAGATGGTCGTTGTATGGCCGGAACCGGTTATGACTGTGTCATAAAAATGTTATTGCGTCTGTAAACAAAAAATTTTTTACAAAATAATCAATAACTCACGCCATTGACAAAATGTCGTTTTTTCCAAAACACTTACAAGCTTTTCAGACTTTTTGTCCACAATGTATAAAGGGAAATACAGTGAACACCGGTTCTTACATCAGAGCGACTGTCACAATCATAAATAAATAAATCTGGAAGGCAACGTTTTCAATTTCTTATCGACTTCAAACTGAGGTTGATGTTTTGTGAACTTCATTTGCGATCGGTTACAAAAACTGCTGAAAATTACTCCTTTCTGATTGAACGCACGCTCTGGAACGACGCCTAAGTGACTGTCGCACCCATGACAAAGCTGAGCCGGCTGCTGTGGCCGAGCGGTTCTAGGCGCTTCAGTCCGGAACCGCGCTGCTACTGCTACTGCGGACGCAGGTTCGAATCCTGCCTCGGGCATGAATGTGTGTGGTATCCTTAGGTTTAAGTAGTTCTAAGTTTTAGGGGTCTGATGACCTCAGATGTTGAGTCCCATAGTGCCTAGAGCCATTTGAACCATTTTGACAAAGCTGACAATGCATTAGAGGCTGCCGTAAGCCACAGTGTCGGCTCTTCAACCATATCCACAGATGTTTTGTAAACAATACATTTAAGGCTACTCCAGGCGAAAAATCGAAGGGGTGTCAAGTTGTGGAAACGTGCAGGCCACACAAGTGGCCAACCGCGCCCTATGCCGTTCTCAGTAAAGGTCTCATCGAAACGATTACGCACTGCTTGACCGCACTGCGCAGATGCTTCACGATGCAACGTGATGGTAGTACCCCGTATACCGTCGCAAGTTGAGTGGGACGTGTTCCGATAACTCTGGCAGCGTTTCCAGTAGCAGAGTAAGTATCTGTTTGGGTTCAGTCGTCGGGGGAACATGTATGGACGAATTAGATTATGGTCTATCAAACCAGCCCAACGCTGATGGCGGAGCGCTCTTGGCGACTACGAACAAAGGCGGCTTGCTAATTTCCCGTACCCACAAGTGTTGGTTCTTGCCGTTTTCTTGTAAAGTTAAAAGTGTGGGAATTAAGATCGAATGGCGCACTTCCGTAAAACCAACTTCCTGAAGATGGTAAGGATGGAAATTATCTTCATACACACATGCCACACTACGGAATGGCTCACACCCATTTCTCGAGCAACACTCCTCGAGCTTGTCGAGCGCGAATTTTGCAGCCGTTTTAACGCCGGTTCCTCCATTTCTGATGTACACACTTTACATTGAAAGTACCTGGTTCCGATGTCGGCCTTGAATGCACGTACCTCACTACAATACCTTGTCAGAGGATAACTCATCTCAACTGCACTTGTCCCTCTTAGGGACGTGTGGATGACGTTGAACTTGCTTCGATCTGCCATTCGTCGATTCGGACCCGTGGAAGTACAACCGTGGAACAGGAAGCATATATGCATCTGCTGGCCTGGAAGCGCAGTGTATATCTGCCCTTACCTCCCAAGAAGAGCGGTCGATTTACCGTCCACTTCGCACAGAGTGTATCCGTTTGTTGACACACTGTCGCAGGATGAAGCAGAGTCTGCAGTGATCACTGGCGCGGCTCTCTGTGCAACGTCTTAATAAACAGGCATTTGCACTGCCAAACGTAACGCGTTCGCGTCCCAGCATACGCCGGAAAAACCCCGTGAAATTCTTCCTCCCGGAATAGCTAGTACCACCTAGACTCGCATTATGGACTGTATGCCTACGTCTCCGGCGGTGTGCGACGCTGTTGAATGCTTAGCACCGAACTCTAAGGAATTCGGACAGGGGATGCTAAGTGAAAGTTGCTTGTAATGACCCACTCAACCATCCCTCTCATTTTCACATTCATTTTAGAAACACCCTGTATAATGACTCTCAGTTCGTCTCTGCTCCGTTAATACACTTTTTTTTTACGTTGTCAAATGTCCATAACGCAACCATGCGGCTTCAGATCTCGCGGAGGTTAGCGTTCATAATGAAAACATGATTGCTAAAAACTACTTCTACATCTACATACATACTGCGTAATCCACCATACGGTGCGTGGCGGAGGATACATCGTAGCGCAACTAGCATCTTCCCTCCCTGTTCCACTCCCAAACAGAACGAGGGAAAAATGACTGCCTATAAGCCTCTGTACGAGCCCTAATCTTTCTTATCTTTTTGGTCTTTCCGCGAAAAAGTTGGCGGCAATGAAATTGTGCTGCAGTCAGTCTCAAAAGCTGGTTCTCTAATTTTCCTCAGTAGCGATTCACGAAAAGAACGCCTACTTTCCTCTAGAGACTTCCACCCGAGTTCCGAAGCAACACTCGCGTGATGATCAAACCTACCAGTAAAAAATGTAGCAGCCCGCCTGTGAATCGCTTCTATGTCCTCCCTCAATCCGACCTGATAGGGATCCCAAACGCTCGAGCAGTACTCAAGAATAGGTCGTATTAATGTTTTATAAGCGGTCTCCTTTACAGATGAACCACATCTTCCCAAAATTCTACCAATGAACCGTAGACGACTATCTGCCTTCCCCACAACTGCCATTACATGCTTGTCCCACTTCATATCGCTCTGCAATGTTACGCCCAAATATTTAATCGACGTGACTGTGTCAACCGCTACACTACTAATGGAGTATTCAAACATTACAGGATTCTTTTTTCTATTCATCTGCATTAATTTACATTTATCTACATTTAGGGTTAGGTGCCATTCTTTAGACCAATAACAAATCCTGTCCAAGTCATCTTGTATCCTCCTACAGTCACTCAACGACGACACCTTCCCGTACACCACAGCATCATCAGCAAACAGCCGCACATTGCTATCCACCCTATCCAAAAGATCATTTATGTAGATAGAAAACAACAGTGGACCTACCACATTTCTCTAGGGCACTACAGGTGATACCCTCATCTCCGATGAACACTCACCATCGAGGACAACGTACTGGGTTCTATTACTTAAGAAGTCTTCGAGCCACTCACATACTTGGGAACCAATCCCACAAGCTCCTACCTTAGTTAGGAGTCTGCAGTGGGGCGCCGAGTCAAGCGCTTTACGGTAGCTAAGGAATATGGCATCCGTCTGATACCCTTCATCCATGGTTCGCAAGATATCATGTGAAAAAAGGGTGAGTTGCGTTTCGCAGAAGCGATGCTTTCTAAAGCCGTGCTGATGCATGAACAGCAACTTCTCTGTCTCAAGGAAATTCATTATATTCGAACTAAGAAACTTAAAAGCTGTTTTTTCTCTTTCTTCTCTTAATATAATGAGTTACTGCTGAAATGATATTACAGGCAACTTTGGTGATTTGAGTTTCCTCCTTGGGCTGAGGCCCCTCCTTCCTGATCGCGGCTGCCAGAGATACCGCTATTACCATTCCACATCACGTGTATTGGCCGTAGCGCTGTGCTAATGGCCTGTGCGGGGATACATGACTGGGCTAATCTGCGCCATTGCGCGAGCTAACCGGCGACGCGTCATCAGCTTAAGGCTCCGCGACCCGGGCCGACAGCGCCGCGGCGGACACGTGTGATCGACGCTCACACATCGCGGGCCCTCCTCAAATGCAGCAGTTAGCGTACATGCGCTGCCTCGGTTGTGTTTGCCTTAATCGTACACTATTACTAGTAGATAGTAATTTACAGAAGGTCAGTTCTTATTGAAGCAATTCGCAGTACACAGTGCTGGTAAGCCGCTAGAGTTTCAAAACGCTGTACAAATAGATCCACTGCTGAGAATGACGTCAAATTTGAACAGCTTAACGCACGGGAAAACAACATGCAACAAAAAATTCATGAAGATTTGATCAATAGATGGTTCCTTAATCGTCAGCTTGCGCACACCATCAGACGCGTGGCACGTGGTTGTTCCTCAGTTTGTGTCCGAGACGCCCTCATGTCTCCAAGCAGGACAGCGCGTCGCTGGTACAGATCTTCTACACGAATGGTGACCGTGCTCCAGTAGTCCTACAGAAGTCCCAGGAACTCAAGGGTGTAAAAAAAAAGCCATAGTCCTACATCTCATGAGGGTCTGGAAAAAATGGTTATAAAATTCGAAACGATAAGCCCTGTTGAAGTGCAGTGTGGCAGATGGAGGAAAGCAGTTGATCCGACGTCTGTCGAAGACGTGGTCACGGCATGACAGTAGTGGATGTCAAATTAAACATCTTTCAGCCGTCAAATTTCCAACCTTATTTTATTTGGCAAGCAGTCTCAGCGTTTTACAACGCCAGCTTCAGGTCCCTGACTAACGTGTAGGATGAATCTACCTCGGTTGTGATCAAAACAGTGGCCTGAATCTGTGGTATTTGTAGATATTTGATACAGTGATCACATCAACCATCACCTGGTTGAAGTGATAGCTGTAGCAAATATCTACTAATACCGGTATTGCTGGCCCTTGTTTCGATCACAACCCAGGAAGATTCTTCCTACACGTTAGTCAGGGACCTGAAGATGACGTAGTAAAACGCTGCAGGCTGCAGGCCCTCATCGGATGTTGGACTATGGCTTTTTTTTACACCCTTGAGTTTCCGGAACTTCTGCAGGACTACTGGAGCACGGTCAATCATTCGTGTAGAAGAGCTGTACGAGAGTCGCGCTGTCCTTCTTGGAAACAGTAAAGAGGGCGTCTCGGACACAAACTGAGAAACAACGTGCGGCTGGTCCCGGCAGAGGTTCGCGTCCTCCTTTGGGCATGGGTGTGTGTGTTTGTCCTTAGGATAATTTAGGTTAAGTAGTGTGTAAGCTTAGGGACTGATGACCTTAGCAGTTAAGTCCCATAAGATTTCACACACATTTAAACATTTGAGGAACAACCATGTGAAACGGGTCTGTTGCATGTGTCCATCTTACCGGATTTCCATAAAATTGCCTTCACCGCTGCCAGTAGCGAAGCCAACAGTTTACAGGCGACTGCATTGTTGTTACATAACTCAAAAATAGGGACCACCACTTGAAGCGAACTCCGTCATAAGAGTCGGACGACTTTAAAAAAAACGCCGTCGACGGGTTTAGGTCATTGAACTTCGTTAAAAAGAGAAATAAATAAAGTCAAATATCAGGAGGCAATATTCGTTTATAGCTTGGCGGAAGCTTTAGAACACTACGAAATAAGGGAACTTTGCTGAGCATTTCAAGCCCGTAAGCAGTATCTTACGTTTTAGTTTCCCAAGAATCCAAAAATTTTTAATTTCTTTCGTTTACAGATATATTTGACGACGGCTGCCGTGCTATAAGAGCTATTATGCAATTGCACGTAGACATAACTTAAAAATCCATACCTCACTTTCAGTGTCTACGTTTCGCACAGTACTTGAAACTTTAGCACGAAAAGCAGAGTAGCATGGCGTTCATTAGGATATACTGCAATAGGAGCTGTATGCAACGACTGGTTGTGAATGATAATTGTAAAATAATGACTACCTTTTTCACAGAGGAACATATTACTCTATACGCTACGGCATTATGATGTATGCCTCAGAGGTTCGGGAAGATATAATGTTACCAATCAGAAAATTCACGGTATATTTGCATGTATTCTAAAGTGTTAACGGATATAGCATTGTAAATAAAGGCCTAATAAATGCTTACATATTTCCACCTGATACTTGTCTGATCGCCTGTAATAAAGCTTCGAGAAGTAAAGAAATAAACGGCTAAAAGAGAACAGAGAAAAACAAACTCAAGAAAATATTTAGGCAGACATTCATAAAATAAAAATGATTTTCTCCTATGTTAGATTTCTTCCTGGGGAATATCGTGCAAAATTCGGTCCAATTGATGCGTTAGACCGTCAAAATCCCAAGGTAATTGAAGGGCTCTGCCATAATCCTCCGACCCATGTCTGTTGGAATGAGATCCGGTGAACCTGCCGGACAAGGCATGGGTTGGCAAGCACAAGCATGTCTGACGGAACTTCGCATTGTAATTCAGAGCAACACAGACACCGCAATATCGAATTTTTCTTCAGCTTCCAGTCTGTCACGAAATTAAAACAACTACGAAAATCAGGTGAAGCTTTGCACAAAAGAGTCTGCTGCAACCTGTGGCTGTACAGGTATGAGCAGGCCTTAGAGGCTGACCGTCACATATTCGTTTCAAATATTTTGTGACTATAGCCCTTCTGGCCTGTTATTTATTTTATAAGCGACGTGTAAGTACTGTCTCTGTCTTGTATTCTTAGTCAGTACTTGCACATTTTTATACAAAAAATTTGTTTCTTCCCATAAATTTGTAATTATGTTACAGACCACTTTAAATGTCTAAATTCGGAGGAAGGCACTCTCAGAAGTGTTGAAACCTGGTTAAAAAGACTAAAAAATTATCACAGATTGGTTATTTATTTCAATTTTAATTTATAAACGGTCACTGAACCAAGCAGCCATGTCAAAACATTGCGATTCTTTCCTGCCCAAGCAGCCAAGGCTGCCTCTAAATCCAAAGATCTAAAGAAGAATCTACTAAGTACAAGTATGGCCATTCAATTTAATAAGCCATGTGAAAGAAAGGGACTAGTACCCTACTTACGCGAAAGCCTATGATAATATTGCTACTTGTAAGAAAGGTCCCTAGTTCTTCAGACCTATCATTATAAAACTCATTTCTGATAATGTTAAAAAGCTATGTATTAGAAAAGACATTGTTAATGAAGAGGAATGTTATTTCTATCTAGAACTCACAAATATTTTTCGTATTAATTATAACTTCAACATTGACGATTTCTGGATACAGATTAATGAACATTTGGGAATTTGTAAACAAGGTATAATGCGTAAGCACGAAGAGAAACTTAGTAAGATTTTTTGGCTGTTTCCTGGTGAAAAATGTCCGCAAAGCACTCTTAAAAAAGCAGTAGTATTTTATGAAAGAATTCTGAATAAAACTAACATTACTTTTACACAGAATGAAACTGTCCTGCTGGAAAAAGGGCTGAAGTACAATGTCATGCCCAACTTGTCTGACAAAAAGGTGATTGAAAAAATGCTTGTAGATATAAAAATTGGTCTTGATTGTAGAAAAAATAAATAATGCATGTTAAACTAGAACTGCTTATGATGTAGCTTACATTCTTGGCAAAAATGCAACCTCTCTTCATAATGTTATGGATAATGTTAGAAAGTAGGTTATTGCCTTTAATAATAAACTTAAAGAAGCTGATGCTCTAATAATTTAGGCTGACAAAGGTTGCTCTCTAGTTATTGCTTACAGTTCTGAATACACTTCCAAAACCTTAGACTTTTTAGCGAAAATAATATTTCAGAACTGCATGGGGATCCGACTCCTGAATTACAAAAAGAATTCAGGTCAGCTATCAATAACGCAAAATTTTTAATCACGCCTTTTCAGAAGAAAATGCTTATTAACATGAACCCTCAACCCCGAAAACTTCGGTCTCAATTTAAAATCCATAAACCTAACCTTCCGATACGCCCGAATCTAATAGTATGATAGCATGTACCATGATTTGGCCTAATTTCTACATGAAAGTCTGAAAAAAAATCATACGTATTCGAGAACAGTAACTCCATTCCCAATGGTCACGCCTTAGTCCATAAAATAAATGATTTAGAATACATTTCCGATACCAAGTTGATTGCATTAGACATCAAAAATATTTATACTAATGTCGCTGTGCAGGAAACGCTTACAATCGTAGATAAAAATTTACTTCATTTCAAAATTGATTTGTCAGACGAACAAATCACTGACTTCATGAATCGCGTCACAGTCGTGGTCAAGTAGCACTATTTTGAATTTAATGAACTGTTGTACCAGCAATCCGACGGTCTTTCTGTGGGAAATCCCTTAGCTGGTATTCGTATCGATATTTTCATCAACCCTCTAGAAGAAAAGTTTCTTAACTCTTTTTCAGCGACATCACTAGGCATTCTCTCCTATCTCAGATACATTGACGATATTTTAGTCATCTACAAGGGTCCTGCTGATGGCATTGACCGTATTTATAATCTCTTCAGTGAACTTCATGAGAAAGTATCTTCCACCATCGAACTTGAAAACGAGGCCGCCAATTAAGCTTTCTTGACTTGACGCTTACAATAGAAGGGAATATAATCTCATTCAGTGCTTTTTGTAACGAAACGTATACTAATCAGATCGTTTCTGCGTCTTCTGTGCATTCACAGTCTCATAAAAACGCCTTCTTTCACTCTGCTATTCATCGAGCTACTTCCATTCCACTTTCGAAAGAAAAGTTTAACGACGAAATCAGTTTACTCAAAACAATATCAGTTAATAACGAGCATAAACCTGGCGTACTAGGCGACATACTCAGAAAGAAAACTGTTAAAAGCGTTACTACCCTAGGCAACTCTATCATGAATGTACCCCAAAAAAATATTTTTCTATTCCTTTCTTGGGGCGCATCTCCTATCAGACCCAACGTCTTCTGCGTAATAAATACGCCTGCAACGTTGCCTTTTCTACCAATAATAACTTGAAAAGAAACTTCATTCATAATTTAATATCAATTTGTTCCCCATTAGATGTACTGCGCTGCGATACCTGCTCTTCCAACTACAGAGGAAACACAGGGCATGCCTTTACGACCAGATATAAAGAAAACCTTTTAAGTAAAAGTGACACTAGCCCCAAAATTCGTCTTTAGCCGACCATCTTCTGATTACAGGTCACGCGCCTAAAGCTATTTTCGATATCAACATCTTGTACACCGAGAAGAAAGGGCATAGATTAGATATTCTTGAAGAATTAGAGATTTTTAAATACATTTCTCGAAATGATAGCCTCATTCTCAATGGGCAGCTGCAGTTGCATAACAAAAATTTCTTCAACGTTATGAATCCGTTACTTGACATTTAATTTCGGGTCTCCTCGTGCAGTTCACCGAAATGTTTTTTTTTTCATCTAAGGCATCTCAAAATTTTTCATTTATTAGAAGGTTTATTGGCTGTATTTCATGTTATGTCGTTTTCTACAGGCTGTGTCTTGCAGCCCTTTATGTATTTTCTATAATGACGTTTTTGAGCTTGAAACTGTACTTTTATGATATGATGTAGAGAAAAAGTTACTTTATCTGTCAGTATTAAACAAAATATGGCATTTTACATAATGTACTGAATATTATTCATTATAATTTTCGCCTGTCTACATTTGAATGTTAAGCAGCGAAGTTTTGCCTGTGGCTACTAGATGGCGCTCTCGCTGCAATGTCATATTTACCTGCCGCACTTGTTAACTCGGACGCCTTAGTCCGTTAAAACCTGAACAGCCCTTACAGGCTCACCTTAACACATTCTTTTTAAATTTTTTGTGACTTAAGTTCTTCTGGCCCGTTGTTTATTTTATACGTGACATGTAAGTACTGTCTCTGTCTTGTATTGTAACTCAGTACTTACACCTTTTGATATAAAAGAATTTTTTCTTCCCATAAATTTGTAATTATTTTATAGACCGCTTTCAGTGTCTAAATTCTGAGGAAGGCCCTCTTAGAAGCGTTGAAACGTGGTTAATAAGACCAAAAAATTGTGACCGAGGGCTCATTTGTTTCAATTTTAATTTATAAAGGGTCACTGAACCAAGCAGCCATGTTCAAAACTCTGCGATATAAATTCTGTCTCGCCTCTATCCCAACCTATGAGAGACACTAAGAAGGCGCAATTCTTCAAAAATGTATCTTCCATCGTTTTACACTTTTACAACTTTATGAAGAGTATGAACAATTTTTAAGGATTTAAATAACAAACCGGTAGGCAAGACAGTTTATTTTCACAAACCGAACCCCGTTATAAAAGCACCTGGACATTTGTAACACTTGCGACAGGCTCAAATTGATCATCTATGATGCAAAGGGGGAAGATAGACCTGAGCAGGAGTTAAAACAGTATCACGTTCTTGCTGATGCTGCATACCTTTCACAGTCTAACTATAAAAATGGACGAGAGAGACAGGAAAGTAGCTCTGACTGTCGACATGCAGCATTGTTTGCCCACTCCAAGAATTGATACTTCCATCGCTTTTTCGTAAAGGCTTCTACCGACATGCAGTCTTACCCTACATGACTACAGTGATTCTTTGGCGTACAGTTACACATGGAGTGAGGACATCGGAGGCAGAGGAGCAAATGAAGTAGCATCTTGTGTTTCTAAAGGTCTACTTAGTCTCTCTCCTCGTGCGGAACACATGCAGTTGGCAGAATGACTACAACTATATGGCTACTATGCATATGTCTTGTATGAAAAAAGCTGTCAACTTGGAAACGATTGGTCTCAAAGTGCTTTTGTCAGGGCATACTAACATGGCATATGACACGATCACTCCGTAACATAAGAAAGTAAAAAGAAGAACACAGCTCCTATAAGCCACCTTCATGATTGACGCCATTGGTACGACACACGGGAAAATGCAACCCATTCAAGGTAATATAGATGACACAAGATGATTTCTTTCTGTATTTCGATCCACTCAAAAAGTTTCTGTAAATAAAAAAGGTTGATGGTGTTGGAAATAAAACCATCTGGAGAGATATAAAATGGCTACAGTTCACAAAAAAGCAAGAAGACTTTATGTTCAACAAGAATACGCTGGACGAAACCCTTAAATTTTTGAAAGTGTGTCGCAGACGTCGAGGAAATGCTCGTGATAACCTTCTGCGAGAATTATTGTTTCGAAGTGGATTACGTATTAACAGAGAAAAGAAGAAAAGTCTCTTGGATTTACTACCAGTAATACCTACTGTGTTTCATGCATATTGTAGGCATTTAAATTGTGATGAACTTACGAAAGACATTCTTCCACTGACGATGGTAGAGAAACAGTTTGACCTAAGTAATCCTTGGAGCAGTTATTGCTCAACAATTTTCAGGTTTTCAGTAGAAAGTAGTAGGCTCTCATAACTTCATTTCATTTGAGAATATTGTCACGATTATTATTGTCGTCCTTAACGTTTAATTAACTGATAATATTTGCCTATGACATATCGTAAGATTCTAAGCAGTACCATTTAACCAAATATTCCGTTATAAGGCCTAAATCGAATGACAAACAGCAAATTGTACACAACTCAACTCTTTCAAATTTCACCGTTTTAGAAGTTTTGCTCGTTTGTGACAACAAAATCTACTACTCTTGAGATCATTCCACCCTTACTCAATTCACTGATAAATAAAATATCCTCTCACACTTTTGAAAAAAAAAACAAAAAAAAAAACAAATATATGTAACTAGGATTTTATAGAGACAGCTGCCCTTTCATTTTTGTGTTCTAAGTAGTTACATTTTTGGACATACACCACTTTCCACCGAGACGAGCGCTCTGACGTATACTGCAGGTGCAACGAAGAGGCATCCATAGCGTTTCCGATGGGAAGTATTTGATCATCCACCGAATAGACTGGGTTTGGCTCCCTCTGATACCCGTCTATTCGTTCACTTGAACCACAGGCTATGAGTACATCATTTTTGCAAAGCCAACGAGCAGAATACCAGTTTAGGGAATCGGCTAAAATCACAGGCGACTGCCTTCTACGTTTAGGGAATTGGAATGTTGGTATCAAGCTACAACAAATTCCTAAGTCGGAATGGTGGCTGTACAGAGATGTATGATGCAGGACAAGTGTAAACATTTGTTTCTAGTACCAGGTCATAAATTTAGTGCAGCATCTACGTTTTATTTTCATTCTCGAGTCATTTATGGCATCCGCGCTGAAAAAAAAGAAAAAAAGTGACTGTACACGTACCTCTACAATCTTTAGAAAATATGCCTGTGTTTTGAGCAACAAGATTAACCAGTATGAAGCGTAATAAAAGATATCAGAGGCTTTCCAAGCAGCAGTCAGCAGAAAGCTTCTTCATTTCTGTTCATAATTTACAGCTCAGAAGGCAGGCATCATGCATCCTCATGACATCTGGTCTGCGTACAACGGAGATCAGTGCCACGTTCACCGAATCATGATCTGAAACTACTAGAAGCTGCAGTAATCTTAAATTCACTTAGATATTCATTTATGTCCCCATTTCTTCCCATTGTTCAGTCCCCTACTTATGATCACATTTTTGGAATATGGTCACGTGGCGTTTTAAATGAATTTTTAAATAAATTTTGTGTAACAGATACACATGCTCAGTGCATTTGAATGAAGTCACATATTCTCATTACGGAAATGAGTAGAAGCCTTACAACTAGAAAAAGAAACTAATACCATTTATCAGGTCAGCGATTAAAAAAAAAAAAGCTACGTGCTGCCGACGTGTATGTCATGGTACATAAGTCAAGTACTCCTAATTGTAGCAGATATTATTTGGGATAGAGGGATACATTCCACAGTATAAATACTTTTCACTGTTAAATGGAGGCACCATTTCCCTTGTCATAATTTCTTAGAACTGATTAACAATTCAATTAAGAATTGTCGTATCTAATCGTGATAATCCCTATTAATGATTACTGAAATATGTACCATATGTGGAAATGTACCCATGTGTGAAGAAAAAAAATTTATTCAGATTTTATTTGACACGCCTTGTCCTGACGATATTATCTGAATAATAAGTACGTAATTATATTACTTTCGGAGTTGGTTAGACTGAAGTGTTATTGTCTGTGATTCCACTGATGTTATAAAGCGACCATGAAATGCAAATGGTTTGTTACTGACCTATTAATATTGTTACATAATAGAAGCATTTTGTGATTTTCATTATGTGTAATGTTGACATCTATGTGATATTAACAATTGCTCTAATCAGTAACTGGTAAATCTTTGCAATGCCTTAAATGCTTAACTGAATAGTCTTCGACGTACTGTATTCAGTGCATGAGTATACCACACACAAACGCCTATGATGTTAAGTGGACAAAAATTACTTAAACACTGTTTCTGCCAGTGATGGAAAAATGTCCATCTGATAACTGTTCTTCCAGTTACACTAATGCGTATCTGAGATTATTCTGTAAGTACTTTGTCACAGTGATCTAAGATGTGGTGTATTTAATGTTGTTTCCCGTAACAGTTGCATACTTGAAAATATTACACATTTTATTTTATGTCTTTCTGTTCTTCTGTGGTATAGTGGACCCAGTGATGGTCTGATCCTCTACTGAAATCGAACGTCTCTAATAAAATATACTGTTACAGCTGTATGTTGCACAATGCAGTTCTTAACATCAATTAAAATGTTTTCAATTTCCAGCGATATATCTTCATCATAATCCTCATGGAATAACTAAAACCATACTGAGGAAAGCTACTTTCTGCCATAAGCGCGGTACCTGAGAAAAAACTTAAAGTCAGAAATAATGAAATTATTTGTATCTACATATACACGGTGTCCACACAGAAGTGCCGAATTTTAAATTTGCTCCCAACACAAAGTTAAATGAAATTAGTTTATATCCTTCTCAAAAATAAATTGCACTTCGAGTAAAGTTTTCAAAAAGGAGTACAGCACCAAATCAAAACACTTCCACGTCAGCGCCAAAGATGATGTGAAGGATTTCTAGTAGTATTCAGTTTCTATCCTGGTACGGTGCAACATGTAAGCAGGGATGGTACAAACGAATTGCAAATCCGAGTACGGAGGTCTTGAAGGTCCCGCACGGCGGTGGCCAAAACTCTGTCCTTAACGCAGGCCCAGAGAAAAAAAATCCTGTAACGTGAGGTGAAGAGAAGGCGCAGGCCAATTTACAGGTACATCCCGTCTAATCCAGAGTCGTGGAAATGTTCGATATACTGTTGTCCGAACATCCAACGACCAGTGAGATGGAGCACCATCTTGTTCAAATCGAGTTTTGGTTGCGGCTTTTCAATCTGGAGAACCGAAATCTCCAACCTGTCACTGTGACAGTCTCCTTACCAAAGAAGAATGGTCCAAAAATCATTTTGTACCTGACGCTGAACCAAACATTCACTTTTGGGCTCTATCATAGATTTTCCCAGGTACTGAATGGATTCTGTAATTGCCATGTGCGAACGTAATGCTTATTCACGCTTGCAGAGACAAGGATTGTGGTCTCATCAGGAGACATTACATTTGACAAGAAAAGGATTCCGGTTGATTTTATTAAGCTTTTCACAAGCAATTGCCTGTGATCGGGCTTTATGACCTGTGGAATCTGTAGCTTGTGTAAATACAGACGCAATGGCGTTCTGAGGACCTTAAGAATAGTTCCTGGTGGCAGCTAAAGTTCCCTTGAAGCCTAAAGAACTGATTTGCGTTGATTTCATTGGAACGCTTTTCTGCAGGGACATAGTAACCCTCTGCATGCCACTTCAGAACACTGTCAGTGTCCAGAAACTGCCTACGCGACGCATTTATCCTTTCGGCGTCTGGTATTATTTTTTTGTAATCAAAACGAAACTGTCTTTCTACCATAACATGCACTTTTAAGCCGGTCGGGGTGGCCGAGCGGTTCTAGGCGCTACAGTCTGGAACGGCGCGACCGCTGCGGTCGCAGGTTCGAATCCTGCCTCGGGCATGGATGTGTGTGATGTCCTTAGGTTAGTTAGGTAATTAGTTCTAAGTTCTAGGGGACTGATGGACTTAGAAGTTGAGCCCCATAGTGCTTCGAGCCATTTGAACCATTTTTTTGCAGTTTTAAACCCTGCCTATGTTTGTGTTTTAAGCATCAATTCCATCCATCTTTTGAGGCACTTTTCTTGTACCGTACCCAAACTATTTCACTTGTATTGGGACACTAGTACGGCTTGCAGAGTATACTAAAACTCTGAGAACATCTGGTGAAATCTGGGATAGCGGTACAAATACTTTTCGCAAAGAGAAATCGCTAATTGGACTGTAGACCGCAAAACATACCATCAAACAAAAGATGCACAAAAGTTTACTAACAACACAAAGGGTATTACTGCTTGTACTACTTGTAATGTATGTCTCAAAGAAAAGAAAATGAGTTAACTGAAATTTTTGAGTGTTAATTTTTTGAGAGGTAGGACACATCACATTGACGACACCAGTAGTGTGGCAAGAATAACATGACTTGTAGACTTTTATATTAATGACTAAAATGAACATCCTGCTGTGTAGAATAAAAACTACTTCCTGAATATTCAGGTGAAAGGCGTAGAAGTCGCCTTTAGAGAGCGGAGAAGGGTGGTGACCACGAAAATATTAAACTATAATGAAAGAAATGATTTGCATGACAGTAGCAAAAGTAATCTAACTTTCTGGGTGGCGATCTGGATACTAGATGAAGAAGATTTAACTCCTTTCATTGTTTTTAGAAAACGTATGGTGAATGAAAGTCGAAGATGGATGTGCTTAGTTTCAAAGGTATAAGTTCTGCTATAAAATGAAAATGATCTGATCGCTGACGTTACTAAATAGTGATTCGTTATATAGTGTAGCACTGTCAACGCTGTTGTCAACCGCTATTCATGATACCCAAAGTTCGTAAGTCGAGTTACATCCTACGGGTACTGCATTCTCTCCAGCTGTCAGACATTGCATTGCAGCAATAGATCTAAAGACGATAACCAACCCCTACTTGATAGTAGATGTTTACCTCACCCACAGGAAGTTGATTGAAGATGGTGGCTCATATCTCTCTCAGCTGCTGAGTATCAGGCATTATCCTCCTCAACTACGTTTTCAGGCACGTTACAACTGTCTCTAAATTAGTATGGAATTAGCGACCCCATACTGTGTGTTTTCAGGAAACAGGTAATTGTTGCAATACTAATGCACTACCGCTGCTGTTGTGGTGAGTCTTTGATTGTTAACTTGAATCTGATTTACTCGTACTTCTTAACTGCAGCACAAAACAACCAACGCTCGTTTTACAGCTTTCATTGTCAATGAAACGTAGACGTTTACTTACTGGTTGAACAAAATACATCTCCATGAGGTTAAATTCATTTTTCCAGCGACATGGATGCCAGGAGGGGCTAAACGCTGTGCTTTTCCCATCGCGTCGCTCATACCGGCTCTCCTTCCTGTCATAAGTAAGGGGGGAACCAAATGCTCTGTGACGTGCTGTGAGACCTTTGCCTCCAGGGCGGCTTGAGAGAGCCATCTCATTTCCATGGGTGATTAAAAACATGAAAAGGCAATACTCCCGTGCCGTCTCCTCCTGAACAGCTGCCTTCGCGCCATCAAAGGGAACGTCCACAGACGGGGTGTTTGCGCGTCCGACCAAATCGGCTTAGTCACCCAGCGGAAACCCACGCAGAGATGATGAAAGCCGCGGTGGCCTTTGCTTTCACAGGCAAATGGCGCCTCAGAGGGTATAAACAGACCGAACATGGTCCATCATGGTGTCGGAACAAATAGCATTTTAGCTACCTTACCAACGGAAGCACCTGAATATTGGCCGTTAATTTCCTTTACATTCGTACTGATTCATAAGACTGACACGGCAACTAACTATTCACAAAAAGAACATCAGCACTGCCATGCATAGTCAATGCGCAGTTATCAACTACTTTCAAACCTAGTGTTTATAAATTTCCTTCTGTCCTTCATCTTAAATGTCAGTGTGACTGTACAAAAGACATCAATTAATTAATGGAATTACATTTTTCCTTTACTCAGGATGAAATATGAGTTAATTTTATTGTGAATGTGTTACGTCTGGTATAGATTTATTATTCGTGAGATTTCTCGTATGTACCGAATTCAAAAGAAGAAAACTTGTAGTTTCGTTCTTTAGTACGAAGGCTAGGTTGATACAGTTCCCCATCCCAATGATATCTCTTCACCCACCCGTAGCTACAGAAACCTACAGCCACTTGCCCTGCTTACTTTAATCAAATTTTGGTCTTCCTTCAGAATTTTTATGCCCTTACCTTCCGTCGTTACAAAGTTAGTTAGGCTCTCCTGCCTCAGGACGTGACCTATCAATGTGTATTTTCTTTTAATTATACTGTCGGATACAGGTATTTTCTCCAGGATACTGTGCTGTTCTTCTTTAGTTACTAGTTCTATCCACATAATCTTCAGCGTTCTTCTGTAGCACCATATTTTATAAGAGTCTATTTTCTCCTTGTGCGTAATCCTTACTACTCTCGTTTCATTTCCGTATGAGGCTAAACCCCACACAAATTTTTCGGAAATGACTTCTTAACACTTAAATTTATCTACATCCATACTACATCCATACTCCGCAAGCCACCTGACGGTGTGCCTTTTTGAAAAACACTTCTCTTGCCATTGCCAGTGCATATTTTGTATCATCGTTATCTCGGTCATCTTCAATTGTTTGACTGTCCAAATGGAAAGACTCATTTTGTGTTATTTGTGTCTCATTTTCTAATCTAACTCCTTCAGCACCGTCCAATTTATTTCAGCAAACTGTCTTACGCTTGTATAGCTTTCGTTGCTTTCCAACGTATAACTTCTTTACAGGGAACTACCCATTCTGTTCCAGTTGTCTTTCTTTTGATATATCAGACAAAATTACAATATCACGGCAACCTTAACAACCTTAACGTATCCACGTACTCTCCACGGAATTTAACTCCTACTCAAAATATTTCCTCAGTTTCCTCTACTGTTTGATATATGCACAGATTGAATGACAATCTTGCGATGCTACTTCCTCAGATACTGCCTTACTTTCACGTTAACCTAATTTTATAAATATTTACAAAGTAGACTAGTGGTTATGTTTTTCGGGTCATACTTTAATGTCTCTTCTAAATGTATACTAAGAAGTGGCTACTAACCTGTCATTCACATTAACAATCGGCACAGTCAACGATCCATTCGATAACAGAAATTGTATTTAGAATATGTATTCTCATTACAAATTCAGACATGTCCTATACACTTCCATCGCATTTTTCTATGTTTCTACTTTGATATCGAATCAGCCTTGTATGACGTTCATAGGTTCTAAGTGTCATTACCTCCACTTTGACAAGGAAATCGTAATTTCTGAGGACATAGGAAGTCGAAGTTCTGTACACAAGTGACTGTACTTAAGTTTTATTGAGGAATCATTGATTTTATATTCATTGTACACTATGTGATTGCCGTACCGTCCTCAATGACGGAATAATCAATCTATGTAATATCGTTACCTCCAATTCTTCATGTGGTTTGAGACAGTGAGCTGGAACGACGATTTATACGGTTTCGTAGACGGTAATTTGCTAGAACTACTTCCCCCCCCCCCCCCTCTCCACCCTTTTCAATGTAACTTCTCGTGCGATCACCAAGCAGAGTGCCAAGGTACTGACATCTGATACGTACTCCAGGAGGCGACCGAGCGAGGTTGTGTTGTGGTTATCACACTGGACATTGTAGAGCACGGTGGTTCACATCCCTGTTCACTGATCCAGATTTAAGTTTTCCGTTTTTCACCACTTCACTCCAGCAAATGCCGGAATGGTTCCTTTGAAACGGCAAGGCTGATTTACTTCCCAAGCGTCGAACCAATCCGGGCTTGTGCTCTGTCGCTTATGATCTCGATGTCGACGAGACCTTAAACCGTAATCTTCCATCCTCCATTTTTATCGAGACTGCGGAGCTCAAGTCACCGACTGACTACACAGATGTAAATTATCCGCGATTTCTGGAAATCTCTTAAGGCGAATTCCAGGAAATTTTATTTGGAAGCACATGACTGAATTCCTTGCCAATATTTCCGCAATTCCATTACTTCTCCGTTTCGTATGGCATCGCACCCCGTCTCGGATATTGTTCTTGAAAGTTGTATTTGAATTCTACAATGAATTGAAGCACTGGCCGTCGCACAGCTTTTTGGCGTTTCTTGTCGTAAAGCAAACGACATGTGATGCCTGTTTTTCATAATCCGCTAATAGAACACTGCATAAAATTAAGGAGCAGTTATTGGATCCTAGCCTACAGCGTATTCCCAAAGGTATAATTAAAATGGCTAGTTAACCAGTTAGTCCTGACACCAGCGTCTGTGTGAAAGTTTGTATCCAAATATAATTGGTACTCTTTTCCACAAAAGCTCTTTTCCTTACAATCTCTATATCTAAATGACAATGTCCTGACTGACTGACTGACAGACCCATCATCAAACAGCCTAAACCGCTAAGTATAGGAACTTAAATTTTGTACGACGTATGGATTCTGTGCTGTAGGCGTCGTTTAAGGCCGGATTTTTCGAAGTTACTACCTAAGGGGGTGGAATAGGGGATGAAAAACTTTTTGAAAGTATGTCTCTAGCAAGGAGATTTTGAAGCTAGAATTGTCAAATCTTGTATTTGGTTTCTCAGTCAAAAAATAAAAAAAATAATTGTTTCAGCATTTTTGGAAATTCAAACAGTAAGGGAGTAAAAAAGTAGGTAAACTTTCTTTTCAAAATAAGTATTTACTAAAAACTACTAACCGATTCATCCGAAAAGATTGCATTTTGCCATTCGTGCACCCAGGTTTGTCGTTGAGTACACCATCGCAGGCGCTCCTGTCTCTGATGCAGCGCCAAGGGTAACGGCAGCCATGGTCTCCGAGCTGATAGACCATGCTGCTGCAAACGTCGAACTGTTCATGCAGATGGTTGTTGTCTTGCAAACGTCCCCATCTGACGACTCAGGGATCTAGACGTGGCTGCACGATCCGTTACAGCCATGCTGATAAGATGCCTTTTATCTCGACTGCTGGTGATACGAGACCGTTGGGTTCCAGCACGGCGTTCCGTATTACCCTCGTGAACCCACCGATTCCATATTCTGTTAACAGACATTTGATCTCGACCAACGCGAGCAGCAATGTCACGATACGATAAACCGCAGTCGCTATGAGGTAAAATCCGACCTTTATCAAAGTCGGAAACGTGATGGTACGCATTTCTCCTCCTTACACGAGGCTTCACACCGACGTTTCACCAGGCAACGCCTGTCAACTGCTGTTTGTGTATAAGAAATTGGTTGGAAACTTTCCTCATGTCAGCACGTTGCAGGTGTCGCCACCGGCGCCAATCTTGTGTGTATGCTTTGAAAAGCTAATCGTTTGAATATCACAGCATCTTCTTCCTGTCGGTTAAATTTCGTTTCTGTAGCACGTCATATTCGTGGTGTAGCAATTTTAATGGCCAGTAGTGTGAGTTTTAAGATCGGATCACTTTCAAATCCACCGCTTCACTGTGCATACACAAAATGAGAAAAAGGCGCTGTCGTCAGTTGCTGTTGTACTTATGATATCATATACCATTTTCGTCCTGCTCCTACAACGGCTACGAGTTATTGGTAGGTCTGAAACTGGTTTCTTGACTGTCGTGTTTCCACGGACGCGCCGCACTCTCGACTTTGATGAGTATGTCCTTTGCGTACAAGACAACCGAGCGACGAATTCTCGGAACACTGCCCATGCATTGGGCTCCTCCTACAGAACACATAGGTAAGAGCAAATTATCACCGCTCTATGCCGTGAAGCGGGAGATATGCATGTGGTCCAATTTCCGATTTTCAGATATGGTAGGGAGTTTGGAGTGGTAAGATAGTGAGCCCAAAAGAAAAGAAATTTTTTAACAACGTATATTAGCTTCTTCGGCATTTAACCAAATTAAACATGTGAAGCAAATTGTGAAGTTTGGCACAGATGATTTAGAATACCATAAACAGTGAGGGAATCAATAATAATTAAATTTAAACAACGGAAAATCTGACTGCATAAAACCCCAGTTCAAACTGCTGAAATAAATATTGGTCAGGCGTTGATACAATGCGATAAGCTTCAGAGTAGCAAAGAAATCTCTCTGTTCCTTCATGCAGCTCTGATTAGGTACTCCAAAAAACACAGATGTTAAGAATGACAACCACATAGCCACGAAGTGACCCAACAGAAATGAATTACATTACGGACAGTAAAAAAACTCATTAGGTCCTTTCAGCCTTACTTGTGACTGAGTAGTTCTTAGAATGACTGTGCCCGTTTTAACACGTCTTAAAAAAAGGAAACTAACACTTTAAAAGATTGACCGCATAACGTTCTTGATACACGAATCTTTAAAGGGAAGCACACTATTTAAAAACAAAGATACTTTCTATTTGTAACTAAACACAGAAGCTAGACTTCCATAAAACAATCAAAGTTAAATGTAATACTTATTGCCTTACACATTTACGCTTAAAATAACTCGGAACGCTGATCTACATTGTGGACTAAGACCAAAGACATTAGCGAATCAAAACCAGAGAGCTTTTCACATGGGAACCAAATTTTAATATCTGTATCAAAACCTCGCTCAAAGAACGAGGGTTTTCGCGAATCACAACCAGTACTGTAATAACACGTAACAAAAACTGTTCATTGTTTTACTCCGGTCCTTGGGCGCATACTGCATACTGGCAGCATAGCACCGTAAACGAAAGCAGCAGACATAAGAAACGTACCGACGCTGAAGACGTAAACCCACAACCATAAGGCAAAAGCAAGCAGTAGTTCTTCAAATATAGTTGGCACACTTTCCACAGAATTAACATCCATAACATCATGAAACGGGCCTTAGTCCTCTGCGAGCAATCCCCGTTATCATGCGGAACAACAACCAAGCATACCGACCACAACAGCGCACACGCAGTTCAATCTGCTCGGCTGACAGTACACTGCCACTAGCAGGACGCCGGCTAGTCCGTCACTATGTCATGAAAAACAGAAAGTTCAGTAAGCGGCGGATATCGGTTCTAAATATACACCCACAGCTCAATTATTTTACAGCCAAACTGTACATTTCCGGATGCGAGTTCCTTGCCAGAATGTTATGTACTATATGCCCTCTACAAATCCTGGATGGCAATGACAGAGAATAAACAACGATGATCGAAAACGTTATGATGGCAGCCAACCACGAAACTTAATGCTGTCTGGTGGAATTGGGGGCATGTAACGTAAAGTAAATAAGCGGACCAGAGACGAGTCACGTTATGGTCCGCTAATTACAAATTCTCTGGTATAATCGATCTACCGAGATAGTGCTATGGCCCAATGTCTGGGAACGGGCATTATGGAAACGGTGAAGTAGGTTGACAGTCCACATGCTACTGTACTAAGTATCTATGGAAACTGGTGTGACTACACTATGAGGTGACATCTTTCTGTTTGTGTGGGTTAATAGACGTAAGCAAGAACAGTAGGGTATGGTAACATACGCACAGAAGTAAGATGTAATCCTGTCCACATTCACCAGCGATATTATAACTTAAAATGAATCTGGCAGCTTAAGATACGTACTTGAAAATGAGCAAACGTTGAAACTGGAAAATCGCATAGATAATAGAAAGAATACAGCGTAATTGGACCATGTTTCCATTCGCAGACACATTGAGGCTGTGCCCCCAACCAACCCAAAGGAAAAAAATTAAAAATAGAAAACATAAATTGATGGTCGGTGAAATCATGAGCATGCCACAAGATGTTGAACATCCATGCATCATCACAGAACATGGAGAACGGAGATTTTCCCATTCTGTAGAGAAGGATGTGAGACGATTTGTAGCACATCTGTGAACAGAACACAGTGCTGGTGCAGAGGGAAGTGTTTCGGAGCAAACCATACAAAGCACATTGTTCAACATGTGGCTCCAGAGCAGTCAACCCCTAAGTGTTACCATGCTGGCAACGACATCGGCAATTACGGCTGCAGTTAGCATAGGCTCTCTGAGATGACGCAGTGAATCAATGAAAACGTGTCGCCTGCTCGGCAGCATCACGTTTCTTGTTACACCAGGACAGCTGACAGCTTCTCGGAATGTGCACTGCGTCACGGAAGTAGGCTGCTT
Source organism: Schistocerca serialis cubense (assembly GCF_023864345.2). NCBI lineage: Eukaryota > Metazoa > Arthropoda > Insecta > Orthoptera > Acrididae > Schistocerca > Schistocerca serialis. The sequence goes on along the minus strand of NW_026048455.1, from coordinate 4,064,069 downwards.
GGAGCAGTATTGTGGGCTTCCAAGGAACCTCTCATAGTAATCAAAGTAATCTTATCCAGCAATCGATCTTACATTGCGGCACTGTCGCAAATTACAGAAAGGCTTATACACTAAAGGAGCATTAGTAAACACCTGTTGCTTTGGTATATTACCATTAGGTGCATCTTTGAATGCAGATGCAATGAAAATTCATTCTGAAGATAAATCCGCTTCAACTGTAAGTACATTATTTAGAAGTAGGACAAGTTTCACAGCATTTTATCTCCCTCGTCACGTGCAATACGTACAAATAAGCAACCAAAGACTCATCTAAAGCAAGAAAATGAAACTAAAATGAAAAGATATACGGGATCAACAAAGAAAAGCAAGTAATGTTCTCATTATGAAATAGGATAGGATGATAAAGCTCACATAACATTTTTTCGCCAAGTAGCGGACGTTTATTGTAAAATATTCTAAAACAACCTAGAGCGTTCCGGTGATACGCTCCAATGATACCTGAAAGGACAAAAGCTAATATAAGGCTTCATAACAACAGATTATCTAGTAGGGAAAACAGTACTAAATTCCACTCGCTTTGAGTGCCAGATTGGGTGAGCTAACGGGCCCCCTCATACCGCAAAAGTGATCAAGAACCGACCATACGTGACCATATGTGGGATTATGTAAAATGTAGCAGCAGCCGTCCCTCATTTATCAAAAAAAGACTGAAAAACCTGCTGGTAGAAACCCCAGGTATTCAGTCTGAAATTGTGGTTCATATTCCAAAATTCCAACATAAAACTTAGCTAAAACCTGGTATGAACGCTGGGTCATCCCATTCTCTTTACTGATCAGAACTTGATATGGTGACTATGTTCATACCGTATAGCTTTTCAGTTTAGGTACATTTTCTTGCCTTACATGAGTTTTTGTCTTGTACATGCTGCACCTGATGATTCAGCTAAAATGCTGCGAAACCGGTCGTGCTTATAAATAGAGTGCTTACAGCAGAAGCAGTTTTATTTTCAAAATGATATATCCAGGCTGTAGCTGCCGTGACTACAAAGTCTTCTGTCTAATGAAAATTATCTGTTTATTCGTTGTATTACCACTTTAAATATATACACAGACTCTTGTATCCAGAAGTTGTATTTCTCAGAAAAGCACGGGAAAGCTATTAGGTAACAATCTAGTCGAGTCGCTGTGAAATTGTGGAGGCAGGCTGCTAGATCATGGTGGAATGAGAGGTTTGTATAGCAGATGTGCTGCACAGTGGTTTATGTTTGAGGCGTTCCATTACGTGTAGCCTGAGGATGAAGTATGATTTTAAGATGGTTGTATTAAGGGGCAGCACTTCATAACAAATGGTACCTTATTTTTAATTTATTAACTGTAAGCGCGAGGCCGGCCAGAGTGGCCGAGCGGTTCTATGCGCTACAGTCTGGAAACGCGAGACCGCTACGGTTTCAGGTTCGAATCCTGCCTCGGGCGTGGATGTGTGTGATGTCTTTAGGTTAGTTAGGTTTAAGTAGTTCTAAGTTCTAGGGGACTGATGACCTCGGAAGTTAACTCCCATAGTGCTCAGATCCATTTGAACCATTTTTTTTTGTGAGCGCGAGTTTAGTACTGATGGCTGTAGAAAAATTTCGTTATCTCCAAGAATATCTACGTGTTGGCAATCAAGAAGAACTACCAACCACGTGTTCATATTCTAATTAGCCTCCCCCATTTAGATTAGTTAATAGTACTTAATTACGAATTTAAGGAAACAAATTTAGCAATATAATTTTTTGTAGATACAGACACCGTGTACGAAAGTTCTGTGAGAGATAATGCTGATTTTTTATATTACTTCGAGACTACTTTTGTTAAAGAGACTGAATTTCAAAGTAGCTTTTGTCATTGGTAGATAGATTACGAAGCATATCCTCAGTGTATAAAGAAACATGTTCAGTAAAATTTTCATTATCACGCCTTGCACTTTAGTATAAAGAATAACTAAATTCTGAACAGAGAAAGAAGTGCTAAATCATCAACTCAAAAGAAGAAAAAGAGTAAGAAAGCAAACTGTGACGCCGCGGTTTATTTTTGATCATCATTTGTAGTGCAGCCACGGGAGAGTCAAGTTACATGTTACAGCGTAGAAACTTATTGTAACGCCTAAATGAAAATATTTTGATAGGATATTAGGAACAGTTTGCAATAAGTAAAACTTCTTATAAATTCAAGAGATGCGTTTTATGTATTAGGGCAGATTTAAATTGTGGGTCAGTTAGTCATTGCGAGTATACTTCTGAATTTTTCTTTTATGCAATGTAATTCACAGATAATCAGATGCATTTTAGATTAATTAGATTCATACTCATAAAGATTAATTTGCACAAATAATTTCATATTCAACAGTAGGGTAGGTACGACGGCTCTAGGTCTGAATCTGTAATCGGAAGTTTAGAAGCTAGACAGTCTTCAGTTAAACGAAGTTTCAGCATTCAACCTAGAATATACAGGAAATATTCACGTCATGTTATCCTACAAATAACTTTACATTGTGGCAGGATACGAAGTTACGTACACATACATTAAAGGTTTCACATATACATTACGTGAAATGCCTGATAGACAAGTCGAAGCTTCGATAGTTGCAAATGAAATATAAGCGTATTGAAAATATGTACCGTATGTCTATTTTAAAATCGTGGTATCTATGATAGTGTCAATCTTACATGTACATGCTGTACACTCTGTTGTGTGAAGGATATTTCGACTATTAATTGTGTGCGTTTAATGTAAAATAAACCATGCTCCGCAATTCGTTGAAAGTTACAGGCACCAAGCGACAAAAGTAGCACTAGATGGCTTTACGATTAACTCACACATCCTGGTATTCATTTTTTGACTACTTACTTTAGAAAATTTCTTAAAAAATCTGCGTGAAGTTCGGAGACGATAGTTCCTAGTGTGACAAGTTTCAGTGTTATTAGTTTATTGGTCAGAATTTAGGATTAGTTTTACTTGATAAAACTGTAGATTGATACTTATTTTTCATCTGATTTTGTATTTATTCTCTTTGACTTTAACTCCTTTCCTTAATGAAATTAGTAATATGATTGCCATTATCTTATATTTCCTTTCCTTTTCATGTGAAAAGGTTTTGCAGGACACATAATATCTTTAGTCTGTATACGTTTGTTTCCCCTTTTCCAGCACTGTCCCATATATACAGAATGTACTTGTAATTTTGTAAATGAGTACTATTTAAGAAAACAGACTTTCTCCTTAGATACACTGTTTTGTTTCCAAGACGAATTTTTTGATGTCCTTTAACATTTCCATTTTGCAGGAAGCTCTTGCATTCTTAATAAATAAAAGAATACTAATTTGTTACAAAACTATCTATTATTCACTGATGACATCATGTGAATCATGTGATACAATGAATAATAGGTATGTTATGAAACATTATTTTTAGCTTAGACAATCACAATATGTGAACATTGAATATGGGGAAAAGATATTACAAGAAATTTCTGCAGGATGTTTATAGTTATTATATATTAATTATAGCAACGAACAATGTCGCAAATTATCTGCAGACATCTAGGCTTCCTGTATTTGAACATGAGATATTAAGAGTTTGTTTCTTTATAGTTTTACTGGAGTCTTTGTAAGATTTTAAGACAATATGAAACCATTATAGCCTTCAAATGCTGCTATTATTGTCATTTATGTATCGGTTATTACATTTATTTCACATAATGTGTAGTATACAATAAGCTTTTATGGGGAAGAGCGGTATTTAGTAACAGTAATTGGTTTATATTTGGAAATAAAAAGGGATAACATTCTCAATTCGACGTCGAATATTCGGTAATTGCTGTTTGAAACAATGGATCATTATCCATCACTCATGTGAGATCTGTTCTACACTGTTTTTAATATATAAATTTTATAAATTTTCTGTTTATAACTTCTGAAGAATTTATTTGTGCATTTGCTAGATCTGTTTTGGTTTCTCTTATCCAGGGTATGGTTTTCAATTTTTCAATGTATATTAAGATTTTGTGGGAGAATCTGGGTGTTGGGAACCTGAGAGGCATCTCGGTCACTACAGGCATCATCAGAAAATAGGCGGGAACATTATTTGCTGTGATTGCAGTCTCAATCTTTTATCGTTTTCAAGCATTTTGAAAACAATCAGTCGTCAGATATAATACATTGAATCCTGAAATTGACAAATATTGAAACTGCAAATTCTAAGCGGGCTGTTGTAACCCACTCAGTAATACAAAGCTGTGCCCTGCTGTGTAAGAGCAGTTGTGGCAAATTCTTGTTTTATTAATTTATTGGGCGGAGTTCAGAATGAGTTTCAGCTGATAATAATCGTTCTATTGTTTTTACACAGTATGGCACAGCTTTATGTAATTGAGTGGGTTACGACGTCCCACACAAGTAGTTTTAAAATTTTCACTTTCGGTGATCGTCAGTTTTCTGTTACGTGTATTATATTTGACGACTGAATGTTTCCAGAAATCTAGAAAATGATAACATGTCGAAAGTGCAGTCGCAATAAATAATGTTATGACAGCCCAAAGCCGAAAGATTACATTTAAAAATTCTGTAAAGGTGGTGGACCCAATTATTGTCAACTTCTAAGCGAAGGTTTGCAACATCAGAGCTCCATAGCTCTACTGACATAAGTTTTTCTTTTTTGTCTGTTCTACCTTCTGTCATTGTAAATATTGTTTCATTGCGCTGATAGCACAAGAGTGTTCGCTTTTTCCTTTGTAAAAACTTTGATGTCATGGTTTGATTCTACGCAATGTAGTGTGTCTATTAGTTAAATTGTTTGTCTCATTTGGAGGGAACAAAACTTAATGTATATAATTTTAATTTTGTTTAAATAACTTTTTATAGAAATACCAATATTTGAAAACGAGACGTTTTGTTTAAAGTAACTACTTGCTGATATGTAAAGACTGATCCTCACTAAGGGCTTTTAGTTATTTTTTATGTAAAAGGTGTTGTGGTTCCCCTCGGGAACGGAACTTTGTAGAGCGCGTAAAATGTGGTTGGCATGGATAGAATGGTGGAAGGGAGTGTTAGTCGGGGATGAGCTACTGAACCACCAACAGCTCACGAAAAGGTTATGAATTATGCTGGTGCCGAGAGGGATTTTTGTGCCCTTTTCCAATGTGCCAAACCCTCAGGTGCATGCAGTAATTAGTTGGAATTAAGTTAGAATTGATATGTATCGTCGCCACCGAGAAATGACAGAGTACAGCAATTCCGCCAGCAAATCCACTCACCAACATGCACTCGCCACCACGTTGCGCTATCACTGTAAGGGAACCAAGGAATTGTAGAAGTGTTCAGTGAAGGATCAGCTCATGTGGATGGTATATTTGTTTTCAAATATAAGGTAAACAGAAAGACTATCTATACTTACCTTGATTTATCCTTCATCACATACCCACTTAGGGTCCTTCCCATGCTAAAGTGCTTACCGAGTGTCCTTATTGAAATAATATTAAGGCCCAGTGTTCTAATAATTAATGCCTCTTGAACGTAGTAAAAAGAAAGTTAAGGTTAATGTGTCAAAAGAGTGTGCTGAAGTAAATAATGTTTGCTGAAATTAATTTTCCAGTTAAAACTGCGTATTAAAAGTTTGTGGGCTTGCTAAAAAACTAAAGTGGAAATTAGAATTTAAAGTAATAAAGTAGTGCAAACAGGTATTAAAACAGTTCTGTCAATTTCAAAATTAAAGGTTCTTAAAACTGAGGCTTATAAAGTTTTGTTCAGTGAATGAATAATACAGCTTGTTGTCCACTGTACGAGGTGAGTCAATGCCTGATGTTTCATATTAACTTGTGTCTTACTGCAGTAACAGGTCAAATTACTGATGTAAGTTTCATGGTTATGTTTGCTAAAACTAAGTATGCCATGTGTATAGCAAAGTGCATATCTTTAGTATAATAGGACCTACCGTTTGTTTATTGTGCTCACTAGTAGGAAACATTTGATAGATAGACCATTTGTTATGATTACAGTAATTGCTTACAGTCATAGATCAGTGAGAAGTGTTTGTCAGTGTATTTCATTTTAATTTTATTGTAAGTAGAAAGGTACTTAGCTGATGTAGTCTTAACCTATGCCCAATTTAGGATACTATTGTGAATATTAGTAATAATATTGTCGAGACCATCCTGTTTGACTAAGCACTGAAGGCAATAGTGTGTGTCAGTATGTGCTGTACTTAGGCAAATAGTTTGTTCTGCTCTGACTGTCAACTCCAACCTTAACGTTAACATATGCTTGTGCTAGAGTTCATTGCACTCTTGTGTGGCAAAGTATAGGTATTGTTTGTCCATTAAAGTTACTCATATCCATTTTCTTCAATAGGAATGTTAATCATTCTTATGCCTAGTTAGGCTGGCTACCCTTTTCTTTATTATTTGTACAGTGTGGATAGGTGAATTTTGTTTGTTACCGTTTAAGCATTTACGTAATTCTGACTTTCCCTTTCGATAAGCCACTTCCGTTAGGTACATCACGGTCAACATAACAAAATTCCTTCCGGAGAGTAACACTGCTCTTCTTCTTTATACTATAATTGCTTTGAACAATAACTCCGTGAAACAATTTGCCTGCAGTTCTGAGGTTATAACAGCAGCAGACGGTAGTGTTATAGGTTGATGCACGCCTACACAGCTCGGAGCGTAGGCAGGGCTTTAGGCCACAACGGCAGAGCCTTCCTTCTTTGTGTGATGGGGCGCTGTCTGGCCTCGTGTTCTGCAAGGGCTGAAACGGCACCCTCCAGAGGATCAGTGTCTGGCGGACGTGAAAAGCTCTCCAATAGCGCCCCACAGCGCTGCCCCCGGCCGCTCTGCTAGGCCGGGAGTCGTGCAATTGGATACCATGCGCGCGCTCGGATGTCAGCCGGCGGATCCTGACGGACAGAATGAGAATGCCTGCGAAGCCTGTGGAATGTCTTTTGCACAGCGTCGCTCACCCGGCCACCGCCAAGGGAGTTCATCGTAAACCGCTGTACCAACCTCAGCGCTCTAGGTCACGGTATTAGATCAGGTTAGAATAAACATGCATTTTGTTAGATGCAGTATATCCCGTAGCCGCAGGCGTTAGAGGACGCCGAACATCTCATAAAATGAGACAGGAGGAGAAATCTGCTTTACTTGTTAAAAACATTCAAAAGCTAAGATCGCGTAAATACTTCTTTATTTAAAACTACCAATTTCGATAAACTTTTCTATCATTTTCAGCTCTGTAACGAAGTGCATATACATGAAATTTGTCTCATAACACGAGTTAAGACGAAATATGGTTTGACGTTGCAAAAAAAAAAAAAAAAAAAAAAAAAAAACTGAAGCTATAGACTTACATACTTTAAAACATCTTTTATTATGAAACATGTTCATTTTTAGTTGGACCTCACGCCAAGTGGTTATGTGCTGTTTTTTATTAACATAGTAACGTGGCGTGAGGTCCATATTATGACACGTATTCCACGTATATGCACTTTGTTACAGACCTGAATATTATGCGATCTTAAGTTTTCAATGTTTTTAACATATCTGCAAAAAAGGACATACGCCAGTGTTCCCACAACAGATGCGAAAGCCTGCCGGTGTGGCCGAGCGGTTCTAGGCGCTACAGTCTGGAACCGCACGACCGCTAAGATCGCAGGTTCGAATCCTGCCTCGGGCATGGATGTGTGTGGTGTCCTTAGGTTAGTTAGGTTTCAGTAGTTCTGAGTTCTAGGGGACTGATGACCACAGCAGCTAAGTCCAATTGTGCTCAGAGCCATTTTTGAACAGATGCGAAAAATCCTCGTGCATGAGCAAGTACTAAAATATTTGTAACATATTTTCATTTAATATGTGGTTTCCTGACAGACACAGATTGGAGGTAACAGGCCTATAAATGTTAGAAGCTATGGACAGTTATAAATAATTTTTATTAGTCAATATGGCAAAAAAATTATTAAAATCATAGTAACTAGTTTTGCCTACGGCAGACCAGAAATTTTACAGAAAATTACAAACGCGGTAGAGTAGTGTTACAAACCTTCATTATAACAAAAGTTACGCAAAGTCAGTACAAACCAAATATGAGAAATAATGCTGTGTCTTATCACTAGGGCGGTAGGAGATACATTGTCATCAGCAAATTACACACTTGGACTTAACAACATTCACAACCCAATCTTTTTGTACACGTACATCTAGATGAATACTATCGAAAGTAACACCTAAAAAATGCACAAATCAATTAGCAAATATTACGCAGTATGTCATTATAAGAAAGCAAGTGTGAAACAGCGTAATTAGCATACAAACGTGTAAAATAGTCGTACACATTGTAAAAAAAAAAAAAAACATTTTATCACCTGGTGCTCGTATATGACGAGTTCTTATCACAGACCAGCAGACAAATTTGCCCATGCCCTGTAGCAGCAGTGAATTACAGCGTAATATGCCTTTGTCAAAGCAATCAACACTGACTGATGTTACGTGCAGGAACTCTAGGTGCAGCCCTGTGGAATGGTAATTACAATATATTAAATGAAGTATAAGAATAATTGTACCAACTCTTACAAGATGTATACATACTATAATAACAGTAATTGATTAAACAAGTAGACAAGGCCCAGATAATAACGAACAGCGTAATGTTAACACACATTCATATCTGAAAGTGACAGAATGCTTCTAGGGGCATATACATTTTATACGGTGCAATTCATAATTATTGTGGTGTCACCGCCAGACACCACACTTGCTAGGTGGTAGTTTTAAATCGGCCGCGGTCCGTTAGTACATGTCGGACCCGCGTGTCGCCACTGTGTGATCGCAGACCGAGCGCCACCACAAGGCAGGTCTCGAGATACGGACTAGGACTCGTCCCAGTTGTACGGACGACATTGCTAGCGACTACACTGACGAAGCATCGCTCATTAGCCGAGCAGATAGTTAGAATAGCCTTCAGCTAAGTCCATGGCTACGACCTAGCAAGGCGCCATTAGCCTTACATAGCAATTGATAATTATCGTCTAAAGCATGTCTCAACAAGAACGATGTATACAACAAGGATAGATTATAGTTAAGTATTCCAAAAGCAACGTACTTTTCTTTATAGCATTTATTGAGCGTCCTGTTTCAGACTTCACGATATTCTGCGTGAGATTATAGCTTGCATATCGGCCCCCTCAAAATAACACTGTGTCGGCACTTCTGTCAACACATCAATTATATTACCAATAAGATCAGACATCTATTGTAACCAACCTAGTTCGTTTAATAAGTAATAAACAGTAATTCATTGGGAATAACGCAGTCATATATTGAAAATATGAATACACCTTTTGCACTCAGACTTTTGTTTAGTAAAGCTTTTCTTTTCTTTCAAATGGTTCAAATGGCTCTGAGCACTATGGGACTCAACATCTTAGGTCATAAGTCCACTAGAACTTAGAACTACTTAAACCTAACTAACCTAAGGACATCACACACACCCATGCCCGAGGCAGGATTCGAACCTGCGACCGTAGCAGTCCCGCGGTTCCGGACTGCAGCGCCAGAATCGCACGGCCACCGCGGCCGGCTTTTCTTTTCTTTACATATGTGTTTGTAGCCTATGTACATACTCGTACATAAATAACTATCCGAAATGAAATACAACAAAACCGCTAACTATGTAACAGCAACAGGTTCCACGAAATTTGCTACAAGTAACGGCAGCCATTGGTATGGACCAGACATAAAATCTCGAAGACTGAAGGTAAAACACAAAGTTACAAAACTTTGTTTTAAACTGGAAGTTAAGGGTTTCCAAGTACTGAAGCTCGCGTCGTCGACTGAAATTGTCTGACCGCCCTCAGTTTTATCCTCCAGGCAACGAAATGTCTCTCCAAATTTCCCGCCTTACGTGCACCAACTTGTAAACATATTGTCATATCGTTGACTTGGTTTGCGGAGTACCTTTGTGGGCGGCTGCGTTTTTGCAGAGTCGAGCACGCGAAACGGAACTGTTATGTTGTCCTGTCGGCAGCTCTACATGTAAAAGGCATTGTTATGGAGGTTCAGGTGCTGCTACAAGTGCTATTACAGTGAAGTAATGAGATATGTAGGTGAATTCAGTGAAAAGGGCCGCAAAGAAGTAATTAAATATGAGCAGACGATAACGTATTTGTGTGTCCGCTAGTTGCGTATCGTACAGCATCAATCATCCGCGCCGTGTTCAGTCTCCCAGAATGAACTAATGTGAATCAGTAAAAATTAGTTACCACAAAAGAGTGAAATCAAGTGCCTGTGTCTTGTAGCGAGCGTGGGAACGTGCGTTCTGTCATCGCGTTTCCACATCATCAACAATCAACCGCACCGTGTACAGTTACGCGTACGCTCGTCCAACTGAGATTGTTGACAAATAATCATCAAAAATATTAATTGGCATACACACTTATGACTTTCAATGTAAACAGTGCATTCTGCGATTTTCTTATCGTCTCAGAATACAATTGTTCATACCAGACGTAGGACAGTGCTGCGCTTAATGTAGAGTGGCTCCCCTAAACCCGCCTGGGTATTTAGGTACATAATTTCAGGCAAACCAGCAGCAGTGTGGAGCAGAACAATACGACCGCCGCGGGAATATCAGGTACGTGGCGTGGACGGGGCGCACGGTCAAAACGAAAACAGTTTACGGAACCCCAGGCCATTTGTACCACCGGGCGTGTTACAAACCGTCAAAACATCAAGAGCAGTTACAGTAGTAAGCCAAAAGGAATGGGACCACAAACGTAAATACATTGCCATTATTATACGTATGGAAACTTTTCTAGGTACTACCCTTCAATTAATTTATTTTCAACCCACTGTGTTCTCATTTCTTTGTGCTAATACTGTGAGCTTTTCTATGTAGATAATCACTGGACAATGGCTTGCAAAGCCGAAACGGATTGTGAAACGAAATAAAAGTTTTAACAAATAACAGCCTGCGTAGAAAAACAAAGCATAAGTAATAAACTGATCAGATGCATAATAAGATGTAGACGTACGTAAACCGGATTATACGAGCACGCTATATTTTAATATTTGTAATATACACATCAGCTAGTGCTGTACGAAATATCTCCACTGAGTAGGCAGAGTTGGCAGGTAATAAGTTCTTAAACACAACTTTATTAATAGCAAAATCTCTTGGGTTTTGGTAAATACTGAAAATACATATTCCTCAATAAAGGATACTTTTCCGGACCAAAGGACAATGGTGTACAAAGCTTAAGGACGACAATAACTTCCACATGCTGTATGTAATGTAGCTCTATGAAACTCGGATCACAAAAAAAGGATCATATGGCTCTAAGCACTATTGGATTTAACATCTGAGGTCATCAGTCGCCTATACTTAGAACTACCTAAACCAAACTAATCTATGGACATCACACACATCCATTCTCCATGCCCGATTCGAACCTTCGACCGTAGCAGCAGCGCGGTTCCGGACTGAAGCGCCTAGAACCGCTCCGCCACAGCGGCCGGCAAACTTGGATCACACATAGAACGAACTGCGACTGTACAGTACAGAAGATAACCGAAACAAATATCGAATTAGACGAACAGAAATGACATTTTAATTGAAATACAATAATTACCTGAAGTCGCCACGTGTCATGATGGCCCGCAGGACATCACAAAAGGCGGGCAATGCTTCTTAATAGTGTTTGTAATGACCACAGACGGCAGTGCATGCTCTAAAATGTGCACTCATGCTGGGTACAAGGTTGTTGAGGAGTTCTTGAGGTAGAGCCTTCGACTCCTTCACCCATGCAATTAATATCTGATGGATGGTCGTTGATGCACGTGGACGTACTCTACTTCAATACCTCTCCACATCGTATGCCCCGCAGGAGGGCGGAACAGTATAAGAAGGGTAAACCCTGTCACTTTGCAAAGTTTCGGTAACAACACGTCAAATTTTATAACCAGTTGTTATTGGTTTCTCCGGCTTAAGCTTACTGCTACTGGATTAAGAGGATTTTACACCAGACTCATTTAGCTTTTTTTAATAAAGCATCTTCTGTGGACATTCTGCAAATTGGATACAAATGTTTGTACATTTTTGATTCCTCCTGTAGTGGTCAATCCAAGGATTGGCTTGCAACAGCTACAATGGCAGCTTGTCTCCATTCTGTGCGTTTTTCAGTTTTTCTCTTCATTTCTTTATAGATGTTACATCCCACACCTTTCACGATTTGATCCATGTACCTCAACCGTGGTCTTCCCCTTCGTCTTTTTCACTCGACATATCCCTCTATGATTGTGTTCAGGAGTCCTTCATGTCTTAACAGATGGCCAGTAAATTGCACTCTTAACAATGAAACTCCAGAAGCTTGTCTTCTCACCTGCTCTTTCCAGAACCACTTCGTTTGTGACCTTGTCGATATAATTTATTTTGAGCATGCGTCTACAGTATAGCACCACATCTCAAAAGAATTTAGCTTCTGGTCTTCCTCTGTCCGGAGAGTCCATGTTTCTCACCCATAGCATGCTACACTATACACATATGATTTCAAAAATCTGTTCCTGATTTAAAGACTGATGCTCTTAGATGTTAAGATGATTTTCTTCTTGTTAAAAGCAGCCTTTGCTTGAGCAATTCTACTTCTCATTCCTGCCTTGCTCCTTCCATCCCTGGTAATATTACTGCCCAGATAAATAAATTTATCAACTTGTTCAAGCAGTTCATTGCCTACTTGAAATTGGACTTTCACTTGATCTTTTTTGTCGCATGCCATAACTTTTGTTTTTGCTTTATTAATTCTCATATTATATTCTTCCCCCATAACTTTATCCATTCTATTCAGTAGGACTACAAGATCTCCTTCACTTTCAGCTAGGGCAGCTATATTATCGGCATATCTCATCATATCTATTCGTTGGCCATGAATTACTACACCTGTCTGTGAATGTTCTCTTACTTTTTTCAGCGACTCTTCAACGTATAGGTAAAAGATAACGGGGGATAGTGCGCAACTTTGTCGGACATCTTTCCGTATCTGCACCTCTTCTTGTTTTGTCCGTCCACAGATAACTGCTGTCTCGTTTTTGTACAGGGTCCATATCATTTTTCTATCTTTATAGTCTATTCCTACTTTTTTGAGTACCTCAAACATCCCATTTAACATTATCAAAGGCTTTCTCTACATCTACGAAAGCTATGTATTTTGTCAGGTTCTTATCTAGTCGTTTCTCTATTATTAGGTTTAGAGCAAATATTGCTTCTCTGGTTCCTCTATCTTTCCGGAATCCAAACTGGCTTTCGGAGAGTGTAGCTTCGACTTTTTGTTCTATGCGTTTTAGGATAATTGAGGTTACTATTTCAGAGGCGTGAGTAACTAGGCTGAGCGTCCTATAATTTTCACATCTTGTAGCATTTTTCTTCTCTGTAATGGGGATTATAATGTTTTTCTCGAAGTCTGTACGAATTTTACCCTGCTCGTACGTGTTGAAAACAAGATTATACAACTCCTCATTCACTTCTGCTCCTCCAGATTTCAGAAGTTCAGCTAGGATATTGTCTATACCAGGCGATTTGTGGTTTTTCAGTTTTTTCAGAGCTAGTTCAAACTCTTCCTTTTAATGTAGGTTCTCCTTTGTTGTGTGCATCTACTTCTGTTTCTTCTTCCATGTTGTTTTCAGACAGTTACATTCAAAGAGCTTTCCATCATAAGTTGTTGATACTGGGGATAGCCGCCCGGGTCTTTAATGGAGTGGTTTCCCGTTGCCTTCTCCATTCTATGCCGTTGGCCACCTCGTGGCTCCTCCGCCTTTAGGAGCAGTTTCCCACTCCAAGGGCAAGAGAGTGCCCTTCCTTCTAGCCGCTCATCCGCCATCCTAGAAGGCCGTTGGCACTTGATAGAAGGTAATCTCCTTATCCCGGGAGATATTCGGCTCAGTAGGAGTATAGGTTGGAAATGAAAGACCCCTAGCCCTCGAAACCTAATAGCGTCAGGGTCGGAAAACAACTAGAGTTGGCCGAGGGTGGCCAAATAGGAAAGATGAAAGTGAGGAGACTGGCACAAGTAAGTGGAAGCAATGCCAGGACTCAGTTCGGGACCCCGTCGTCGCCAGCCACGTACTCACTAGGTGTGAGTCCCTGGGGATTTTTTTGATTACTTTAGGTTGAAAAGAAAAACGCGTCTGGCGTAAGATTCTCTTTTGTTAAATTGCAGTAAGCTTAAGACAGAAAAACCAGTAACAACTGGTAGTAACAGCCGCTGTACCAAAGAAACATATCATATCTCATAACGCTGTACAAGAACTTGTCCAGACTTTATACTTTAATGTACAAAGCAAAAATGGTTACAATCAGTGCTGGTGACGTTCAATCACTATGCAAAGTCCATCTCTTCTTACGAATACAGACTCTACTAAATGCGTGTACAAACAGCCTGAGAATACTCCATCTGAAGCTGATGTACAGTCGGAAATTCCAATTCTAATGGTTACAAGGTAGGTTTCACGAGTACGTTCTGTCACCCATTTCCGTTATAATTAATTGAAAAATATTGTGTCTGTAGGCACTTTACAGTGTTTCAGCACAATAACCTAATGGGACACTCATATACCACGTACTAGTGCGAAAATTCACGGTAATTCACAATCAAAAAAAGAATAACTGTAAATGACGAGTTATCTTTCATAACAAACCTCTAACTAGATTATTAATGCAAATTTTCGATTTACTTCTGCAGGTGGTCATGGTGGTCTAGCGGCTCCGTCACGGTAGTCAGCGCGTCCGCTCAGAGTGCTGGCTGCCCTCTGTAATAAAAAAAAACTGAGTGAAATGATCAACAATCAGTTTGAACGAGGGTCATTAGACGTTAGCCCCGACCAAATGCAAAGGTAAAGCGCTTGACTGGAAACCAAGAAGTAGCGGGTCCGGACCCCGGTCGGATTTTGGACCTTTGCTTCTTTACAAGAACTTTCTAAATTAACGACCAGACAAAACTATTTTCGCACCTGTCGACCTGCCGACTTCACATGCGAAATGTATGGGAATCTACGGCACAAATGAAGGGGTGACATCTGAGCCGTGGTAAAGTTTGATGTTTTGAAGAGCGCGCCGCAGCGCGTAGCGTAAAGCAGTCGCCCTCTGTTTCTGGCGGTGGCGCCGCTGTGGAAATCGCAGCTTTGGTTTCACCCTCTGGTGGAAAAGGGGAAAGGTTGCCTGTTCATGTGCATTTAAGGGACGCTATAATGTCGCCAGTCAGTCAGTTGATGTGCGAGGTCAGTCTGGGTCTGTCTCTCGTCCACATTGGTAGGCAATTAGTGTCTGTCTGTCGTCCAGAACGCTAGTATGTGTCAGGCCGCCAGTCTGCTCGAGATTGTTCAGGCAATTGTCATTGGCGGTGGGATCGATCGGTTGGTCGGTCGCGCACTGAGACACAAGATGACTTGTCCGTCTTGAGCGTCGGCGCATGTGTGGTCGCCACGTGAGTCCAGTGGGCCGCGGCGTATAGCGAGAGGTAGTGGCTTCGCGGTCGACACGAGAGCAACAGGAGTCAACACACGACATCGGTCTGGGCGGTGCGAGCTGCGACGCCGTGAGACGGGAGGTCGGCGCGGCTTCCTGCGTCCGTTGAAGCGGCTGGCAGCGGACGGTTCGGGAGAGCGTTTTGGGGGTCCTGCGCCAGGTCTTCAGCAGAAATCGTAGTTAAGTGATTGGTGATATGCTGTATCATTTACTTGTTAAATTATACTTATTTTCTTGGTCAGTCTCTCGTCGCAGCTTGCACATCGGTCTCTTGTCCGCATTTAAGGCAGTTAGTGTCTGTCTGTCTGTCTGTCTGTCTGCCGTACGTTAATAGCTGCCTCTGTCATATGTGTCGGATTCGGTGCTAACGAATTTATTGCTTGAAGTGTAACAGCCGAATTCCTGAAATATGTTTTTATCTTACCTATCATCTTGAGAGGCGGTATATGTCTAATGAAGAACACGTTTGGCTAACCTTGTATATATTACGTAAGACTGCATTTTATGGGTTTTTATTTGAATGGTCATTTTAGTATATAAAGTTGCCACCCTTCCACCGTAAGACTTTTTTTTAAAATCAAGTTGCACCGTTGGTGGCAAGTTAATCGTTTAATGTTAGTCTTTCGTACTATTTCCATCCCTCCTACGGGGTGCATAGTTTATGTGCTTGTGTCAGTTGTTAAAATTTTTAGTTTCAAGTAATCTGGTGTGTTGCACATTTGCACCAGTGTAGTCTTTCAGAGGTTGTTGTGAGCGGCCGTGACTACGCCCGTGTCAAAAGAGAGTGGCAAGGTTCTCAGCCCGAAAGCTCATACCGTCAAAAATTTGTTCTTTCTGCCTCTGAATAAATTGTAACTTGATTTTAGAGGGTGCTTTCTGATTATAATTTTAAATCTGTGTCTAAAAAAGGGGCTTTTAAGAATAAAATTTCCATTTGTTGAAAGATATGAAATTTGTTTTCATCAGTTACTCACTGGCAACTACTTCCACGCTCACATAGTGTGATTAAATATGTTAATGTTCTTGATGAATCGCTAGGAAATAAAGTAAATTCTTAAAAAAAGTTTTGAAAGTAAATTCACGGTTCATTGACACCATTTATGCCAACCTCCAGAGAGCTTTTCGTGTCGATTCAGAATGTTGGTGTGTCTGAAACGTCTTCCTGCGGCACCCTTTAGAAAAACTGCGCTATTTCAGTACTGAGAGTCTCGTTCTGACTTCCTTAGCGAAGGTGTCAAAAAAAGGGTGGAATTTGGGTAAGAGCGTGTCTGACGACCTTCTCACTGTTTGACACGCTCACGATGGCGCTGAGCAGAATTGTCGTCAGGTTAGGTGCCAGTGTGGCATCACTAACCCACTTCACATGACCAAGCGAGATGTCACTGTGGTTAGCACACAGGACTCGCACTCGGGAGTTGAACGGTTCAAACCCCCGCTTCTGGCCATCGTGAATAATTTTTTCCTTGATTTTCCTAGATGGCCCCAAGCGAATGCTGGGATGGTTTATTTGAAGGGACACGGCCGACTTCCTTCCCCATCCTTCCTTAATCCGATGCGACCGATGACCTCGGTGTTTGATCCCCTCCCCCAAATCAACCAACCAAAGAACATTTCACGTGAACTTCTGAGCTCTGCTCTTTTTTTCGCATTTATCGACACCTTGCTGTCAGAAGCATCCCAAGCCCGAGGGTGACGGCAGAGGGTTGGTTCAAATGGCTCTGAGCACTATGGGACTCAACTGCTGAGGTCATAAGTACCCTAGAACTTAGAACTACTTAAGCCTAACTAACCTAAGGACAACACACATCCATGCCCGAGGCAGGATTCGAACCTGCGACCGTAGCGGTCGCGCGGTTCCAGACTGTAGCGCCAGAACCGCTCGGCCACCAGCGGCCGGCGACGGCACAGGGCGGCACGCTTTTGCACCATAACAAAGGAAGGTTATGGGGGCACTTTTGAGCCACATTCCCAAATTCTTCTTCTCAACTGAATGCAATTATGGGGTCACTATGACCGACGAAGTCATCTTGTCAGAATCAGCAACTGAATTGATATTTAAAATAATACTCATTCATTGTTCTGTCTCAGTTCCTCGACATATTTACACTACTGGCCATTAAAATTGCTACACTACGAAGATGGAAGATGATGTGCTACAGAGACAAAATCTAACCAACAGGAAGAAGATGCTGTGATAGGCAAATGATTAGCTTTTCAGAGCATTCACACAAGATTGGCGCCGGTGGCGTCACCTACAACGTGCTGACACGAGGAAAGTTTCCAACTGATTTCTCACACACAAACAGCAGTTGACTGGCGTTGCTGCTGAAACGTTGTTGTGATGCCTCGTGTAAGGAGGAGAAATGCGTACCATCACGTTTCCGACTTTCATAAGCGTCGGATTGTAGCCCATCGCGATTGCCGTTTATCGTATCGCGACATTGCTGCTCGCGTTGGTCGAGATCCAATGACTGTTAGCAGAATAATCGATGGGTTCAGGAGGGTAATACGGAGAGCCGTGCTGGATGCCAATGGCCTCGTGTCACTAGCAGTTGAGATGACAGGCATCTTACCCGCATGGCTGTAACGGAACGTGCAGCCATGTCTCGATCCCCGAGTCAGCATATGCGGACGTTTGCAAGACAACAACCATCCGCACGAACAGTTCGATGACGTTTGCAGCAGCATGGACTATCAGCTCGGAGACCATGGCTGCGGTTACCCTAGACGCTGCATCACAGACATGAGCGCCTGCGATGGTGTACCCAACGATGAACCTGGGTACACGAATGGCAAAACGTAATTTTTTTGGATGAATCCAGATTCTGTTTACAGGATCATGATGGTCACATCCGTGTTTGGCGACATCGCAGTGAACGCACATTGGAAGTGTGTATTCGTAATCGCCATTCTTGCGTATCACCCGGCGTGATGGTATGGGGTGCGATAGGTTACACGTCTCGGTCACCTCTTGTTCGCATTGACGGCACTTTGAACAGTGGACGTTACATTTCAGGTGTGTTATGATCCATGGCTCTACCCTTCATTCCATTCCTGCGAAACCCTACATTTCAGCAGGATAATGCACGACCGCATGTTGCAGGTCCTGTACGGGCCTTTCTGGATACAGAAAATGTTCGATTGCTGCCCCGGCCAGCACATTCTCCAGATCTCTCACCAATTGAAAACGTGTGGTCAATGGTGGCCGAGCGACTGGCTCGTCACAATAAGCCAGTCACTACTCTTGATGAACTGTGGTATCGTGTTGAGGCTGCATGGGCAGCTGTACCTGTATACGCCATCCAAGCTCTGTTTGAGTCAATGCCCAGTCTTATCAAGGCCGTTATTACGGCCAGAGATGGTTGTTCTGGGTAGTGATTTCTCAGGATCTATGCATCCAAATTGCGTGAAAATGTAATCACATGTGAGTTCTAGTATAAAGTATGTGTCCAATGAATACCCGTTTATCATCTGCATTTCTTCTTGGTGTAGCAAATTTAATGGCCAGTAGTGTACATGATATGTTATAGTTTGGAAAATGTAGTCCTTTGATTGTCTTACGCACTTTAGTAACACCTTGGTGTAACGTAAATTGTGTCAAAGTTGAACTTCCTTAGTAGCGTAAGACACAAATTGTATACGATCGAACGTTTATGTTTCTGACTCTGTATAAATCAACGCACAACACCTGTGCGACAACACGAATATACAAGGCAAATTCTGCATTTTAAAGGTATCCTTTTACTTATTTATCACCGTTACTGAAAAACTGCCGAACCTGTCTATCTTTTGTCCCCTGAGTCGCTTTATTTCCTAAAGTCAGCGATATTTGTGCTTCGTTTAATATTTTGTTTTCAAAGTTAATATTTATGATGCTTACTGTCTGTTACTGTAGTTATTATCCGGAATGGTAAGAGCCCTTAGGCTATCCTACCTATCTGTCTAGGTTACCGTATCTTTTATTGTTTTTGCACCAAACCTCCTACTCGGCAATAGATCTTAACGAAATCTCTATACTATTTCTTTTCCTTTATTTTGTAATTGTTGTCATTCGTTATTGCTAATGTAATGCCAGTGTCGAATTAATTCACATAGAAGTTAAGCAGTCATGTCGTTGCACACGCAAATGCAACAGCCAGTCAGAGACAGTGCCTAGGAGTGTGTCGTTTCGATTCCTCAAACTGAAAAAAGATAGCATTTGCTGACGTAGCTTGAATTCATCTCTTCCAGAAAAGGCACATTTTAACAGGAGTAAGAGGAAAGTGCTGGAAGTTGAATTATAGATGATAGAAAATATAGGTGTTCCGTGCGGGCACCTTTTGATATCGATAGTTCACGTTCTTTATTAGCCTCTCTGGCCGCAATAGCTTTTCGAGTGGTTTGTCGCCAACAGAGTGCAGGTCTGTGGGCCAGCATTTAAGCGCTGTCGGGACAAGGAAGTGCTCTCGAAGTGACAGAGGGTTCAGCGGTGTGTTTGACAGCGTATGGGATTACACGCCGTGATATCGTGTCTGACGGTACCCTTGGGTGCTGCTAAAAGTTGCGTTTCTGGGCACTGCGGGTTCAGTGGATTGAGTGTCGGCTGTGGTCGTGTAGATTGCTCGCTGAAAAAGCTGTCTCTGTGCGATGCTAGGAACCCGACTTGTTCTCGGCGTTTGAATTTGCACGAAACCTGTGTCCACTGTGGTGCCAGGTTGGGCTCCTGTTTGCCAGTTTCAAGACCCAAGTGCAGGGGCATCTGCTGAGTAGCAAACTTCTCATAACACTTGCTTGATGGCAGTCCTTGGTCGAGCGGTTCTCAACTTACGCTTCGACATGCAAGAAATTATGGTGAACGTCTGATTACTATGTGCATGATTATGTTGTACCACACAGTGGTTTTTATAACTTGCCATCCTGGCATATAAACATCTTCATTCGGAATACTTTAAATGATCTCACTCAAGTTACGTTCCTGTGCATGTGTGTGACTAAACTAGTGGTGCTCGAACAGTTTGACTAAGTTTGGTAGCGCATAATTAAAATTTTTTGTTTATTTTTGAATCAGTTCGCCTTTCTCAAGTGTATTTACGGTGTCTATTTGAGATGTAAATGCAAATTGTTAATTAGAAGTTCGTATGTTACAGGATAGCTTGATGTATCTGTTATTTATATTGTGCGTCCAAGTAAAGAGGCCTGGATATGTCAAATATCTTTACTGAGAGTCTCTATCTCTCTAGTGGCGATCGCCATCCACACTCAAGTGAACAATGAGAAATTGCTTGGTTCTGCAACTTCCACTTGTCATACTTTGAATTTAATGTTGTCAGGTTATTTCGCTTGCTTGGAACCAGTGGCTTTCCTACTAATTATCCGCAAACAGTCACGTGACAGTGGATGGCTGACATTAATGTACTGTTAGCTATTGTCGATATGTCTTCGAAACTTGTCATGTGGAATATGCAGGTTAATTCTATAGACTTGCGATATGATTAGATGTTTGGGCTAAGCACCTACCAAACTTTTTTAAACTGAATGTTGTTCTCAAAAAACAATTTTATTAAAAAATTTTACAGTCGTTTCTGAAAGGTATTTAATATCTACCGACAGTTCGTCTATATCTACATGGATACTCCGGTAATCACACTTAAGAGCCTGGCAGAGTGTTCGTCGAACCACTTTCACAATAATTCTCTATGACTCCACTCTCGAACAGCAGGCAAAGAAATTAACGCTTACATTTTTCTGTGCAAGCTCTAATATCCCTTATTTTATCTGATGATAGTTCCTCCCTGTGTAGGTTTGCCTCAACAAAATATTAGCTGTGCGGTGTAGTCGCGTGGTCCTGGGCTCCTTGTCACGACCCGCGCGACTCCCCCCGTCGGAGTTTCGAGTCCTCCCTTGAGCATGGGTGTGTGTTGTTCTTAGCGTAAATTAGTTAAGTTAGATTAAGTAGTGTGTACGCTTAGGAACAGATGACCACAGCAGTTTGGTCTCATGGAATCTTAGCACAAATTTGCAAAAAAATTTTCAACAAAATATTTTCGCATTCGGAGGACAAAAATTGTGAATGAAACGTCGTTAGAAACTCCCACCGCAACGAGAAACGCATTTGTTTTAATTATGTCCTCGCCAAATCCTGTATCATGTCCGTGACACTGTCTCCCTATTTCTCGTTAATACAAAACGTGCTGCCCTTCTTTGAACTTTCTCGATGTACTCCGTTAATCCCATCTGGTAAGGATACCACACTATGCAGTAGTACTCCAAAAGAGGACGGACAAGCGTAGTGTAGGCAATGTCTTTAGTAGATTTGTTCCATCTTCTAAATGTTCTGTCGTTAAAGCGCAGATTTTCTATGTGTCCTTTCCAATTTAAGTTGCTCGGACTGTAATTTCTAGGTATTTAGTTGAATTTATGGTCCTTACATTTGATTTATCGTGTAACCGAAATTTAATCGGTTCCTTTCAGCATTCTTGTGGATGACTTCACAATTTTCGTTATTCATGGTCAATTGCCTTTTTTTGCAATTACTTTTCATCTTGTGAGGCTTCACTAGACGATAAACGACAACAGCAACCTAAGACGAGTGCTCATATTGTCTACTAAATCGTTTATGTAGATAAGGAACACTACGTTGGGGGACGCTAGAAATCACTCCTGTTTCGCTCGATGTGTTTCTGTTAATTACTACCAACTGTGACTTCTCTGCCGGCCGTGTTGGCCGAGCGGTTCTAGGTGCTTCAGTCTGGAACCGCGCGACTGCTACGGTAGCAGGTTCGAATCCTGCGTCGGGCATGGATGTGTGTGATGTCCTTAGGTTAGTTAGGTTTAAGTAGTTCTAAGTTCGAGGGGACTGATGACCTCAGAAGTTAAGTCCCATAGTGCTCAGAGCCATTTTGTGACTTCTCTGACAGGTCATCGCGAATGCAGTCACATAACTGAGACGATATTCCATAACCATGTAATCTGATTACAAGCCACTTGTGAGGTAGCGTGTCAAAAACCTTCTGGAAAACTATAAATACGAAATCATTTGAAATCCGTTGTCGGTAGCTCTCAACACTTCGTTTGAGTAAAGAGCTAGTTGGGTTTCACAAGAACGATGTTCTCTAAATCCGTGTTGACTGTGTGTCAGCAGATAGATTTCTTCGAGTTAATTCATAATGTTCCACAATCCTGTTACATATAGACGTTGATGATATGGGCCTGGAGTTTTGTGGATTAGTCCTACTGCCTTCCTTATATATTGGTGTGACTTGTGCAACTTTCCAATCTTTGGTCACGGATCTTTCGTCGAGCGAGCGGTTGTATATGATTGTTAAGTATTGAGCTATTGCCTCAGCTTAGTTTGAAAGGATCGTAATTGATATATAGTCTGGAACGGAAAGCTTGCTTTTGTTAGGTGATTCACAACTCCGAGAATATCTACTCCTAAGTTCTCATATTGGGAAGGAATTGCAGAGAGCTGGGTTTAGTAACTCTGCTTTAATAATACTGTCATCAATAGTATTTCCATTGCTATCGCACAGAAAAGGCACTGATTTTTGTCTTGCGCAAGCATATTTTGTGAACGGCCAGAATCTCCTTGGATCTTATGCCGGGTTTCGACACAATATTTCGTTGTGGGAACCATTGGAAGCAACTCGCATTGAAGTCCTCGCTAAATTTCGATCTTCTGTAACTATTCACCAATCTCCGAAGATTGGATTATACGTTACTTTAAATTTGGTACGCTTTTTCCGTTGTTTGTGCAACAGTGTTCTGATTCGTTTTGTGTACCAAGGGGGATCAGCTTCGTCGCTAATTTATTTGGTATAAATCTTTCAGTTGCTGTCGGTACTATTTCTTTGAATTCAAGCCACATCTGGTGTATACTTACATTTTCAGTTAAGGAGGAGTGGAGATATTGTCTCAGAAAGAGGTCAAAAGAAGTTTTCTCTGCTTTTTTGAATAGGTAGATACGTTATTCAGTCGCACTACGACAATCCTGTGTTCATTAATCTCTGTAATCCTTTTGATGCTCATTATTAGCTCAGCATTATTTGTTGCTAATAGGTCATGTACGAAAACAAACGATTACTATTCGATTGGACTCATGAACTAACTGCTCGAAATAATTTTCAGAGAATGCGTTTAGCACAGTGTAGGACGATGTTTTATATGTACTTCTAGATTTAATCATGTATTTTCGCCAACTTGTCGAGCGTAATTTAAAGTCACTTTGAACTACAATTGTATGAGTCGGGTACGTGTTCGAAATTAGACTCAAGTTTTCTTTGATCCTATCAGCAATTCTACCAGCTGAGTTGGGAGGTCGCTAAAATGATCAAATTATTATTTTGTTCTGGTTTTCAAGGATGATCCCTCCCCTCACCAACTCATAGGAACCATCTACTTCAATTCCTTACAAGATAATCTACTTCTAACAGCAACAAACACGCCACCACTAACTGTGTTTAGCCAATCCATTCTGGACGCTGTTAGGTCCTTCCAAAAATTTTAGCTGAACTTATCTTCGTCTTTAGCCAGCTTTCAGAGTCTATAACAATTAGAACGTCACTGCTTTCTATTAGCGCTTGGAGCTCTGGTATGTTTCCAAAACGGTAATTTACAACTCCTATACTGATTGTCTCTAGGTCTACGTTATTTCTGTGTTCGAAGGGTCCACCGACTGCATGTTATTATCCCTTCTCTCTTATTTGATCTTACGTCGTCCTAAGCTATTTTAAACTGTGACTCGAATACAGGATCTCCTATCTTTATCCTGTCGATCCGGTTTATTCTTCCATCACGTTATGAGATAAGCTCTCGTTCCCCATAGCGGCCTTCAGTGTACTCTTTCCACCTATCCGCTATTTCGTCCGCATTTGACAGCGGTATTCTCATTGCACTCATAATGTTACTGCCCTGTCCTGTAATATCACTGTTGATTGCTTTCACTTTTCTATATGCTGAGTCAGTCCTTTTCCGATTGCTTCACATTTTGCATGCACCCACATCAACTTAGCTACCCTGTGCTTCCTATTTATTTCATTCCTAAGTGATTTGTCTATCTGCATTCCCGAATTTCCCTTAACGTTTTTGTCCGTCCTTATTTTAACGATCAGCTGAAGTATGTCTTCCGTTACCCACCGTTTCTTCGCAATTATCGTCCTGGTACCTACGTTTTTCTTTCCATTTCCTGTGAGTGTTCTGTCTAGAGATGTATATTGCTCTTCAAGTGAACCTGCTACTGAGCTATTCATTAGCGCACTCTTTACGGCGATAACTTCAAAAGTATCTCTTCATTTCATAGTACTTCCATATCCCAATTATTTGTTCCTTCCTGATTAGTCTCTTAACCTTCCGCCTGCTCTTTATCATTACTGAATTTTGATATGAATCTATATCTTTCCTGGATATCTCTTACCATCCAGTACCTGATCTCGGAATCTCTGCCTCATCATGATGCAACCTAACTGGGATCTTTCGTTATCTCCAAGTCTTTTCCGAGTATATCTTCTCCTGTCACGATTGTTAAACTGTGTTACTAGCTGAAAGTTATGATGAATTCAGTCTTCCTCCTCTCTACGAAGGTCATATTCTCCCATAACCTTTTCTTCTATTACTTCCCCTACAACCACACCCAATCCCCATAACTATTAAACTATTACATTCTCATTTCCCACGCCCCGATTCGTAGATCGTTACCCATTCGTTGGTTGTTCAATCTTTTTGTAATGGTCACCTCCTTCTTGGGAGTCCCCTACAGGGGATATGAATGAGGGACTAGTTTGTCTATACAGAGTCCATCGTTACACTATTTCGATCACAGGCCACATGTTCAACGGATGCATTATGTGTCTTTAATGCAGTGGTTCCATTGCGTTCTGCTTCCTCATGCCGTTGATCACTGCTCATTCTTTCGCGTTTAGGGGCTGTTTCCACCCAAAGGGAAAGACAGTGCCCCATACATCTGTCCGCGCCTCCAGCCTCTTTGGCATGGTCGTTGGCAGAACTAAGGCGACTTCTTATGCCAGAAGTCTTCGCGTGCCATTGCTGACGATTGTCGTTCAAAAATTAAACAGTTTCGAAGTTTAAACCTTGGACCGAAGACGTTCTGATTATAACGCTAACCCGAGACAACGGGTACAATAACTACAAAAAGACTTAAGAGAAGAATTTGCCGACTTAGATAAGAAGTTCGACACCTGTTAATCTATGCATGGACGGAACAATGACGGAAGTAAAAGAAAGATTCGGAGGATTAAAGAAAATCGTTGATAACGTTCGCATATGACATAACTATTCTCAGTGAAGGAGTTGAATTAGTGCAGGCCCTGTTGAATCAAATGGCTCGCCTCATGGCTACCTACCATGAAGTGAGAGTAAAAGTAAGGAAAAACGAAAGTAATGAGGAGCAATATAAATGAGATTACTGAGAAACTTAACATGTGAACTGGGGAACGCGGGATGAATCAAATGAAGGACTTCTGTCATTTTGTATGCAAAATAACATATGACGTAAGATGCCAGAAGGATATAAAAGGTCGGATAGCACAGGAAATAGCTAATTCCCGAGCAAAACTAGTTTTTTTCGCCATTTTTCTGATTGGTTTGTAGCAGCCCGATACGAATTCCCCCGCAGCGTCAACCTCTTCATCCCAGAGAGCACTTGCATCTTACACCTCCGATTATTTGCTGGATGTATTTCAATCTCTGTCTTCCCCTACAGTTTTTACCTCCTTATTCATTATCTTATCAATACATCTGATTTTCAATATTCTACTGTAGCACCATGTTTAGGATGCCTCGATTCTCTTCCGTTCCTTCCTTCCAGTATGCACGACTCACTAACACACAGTCCTGTGCTAAAAACGCACATTCACAGATATTTCTTCCTTCATTTAAGGCCTGAGGGAAATCTAGATTTCCGTCAATTTGTGGGATACGTTTCTCAGAATGTACGTTAGGAGCATAGCATTGTATGACTGTGAAACATGGGCTGTTAGAATACCAGAGAAGAAGAGTATCGAAGTCTTTGAGTTTAGGTGCTACAGAAGAATGTTGGAAA